>NW_027500769.1:0-73557 GCF_021521415.1 Bidens hawaiensis | reverse complement strand
TATTTAACAAAGAAATTCAAAAAGGTAAAAAAAAACCTCATGCCTAAATGAAAGTCACTCGCCCATTCTTCAAATATCTTCATTTGTTTCATCACCATGTATCCAGGAAAGGAGCAACAGAGGCTGATGTGTCCAGGAAAGGGAAACAACTGCAACCACAAACGTCATCCACATATCAGACACACTGACTACTCCGATAACTATCGAGCAACCAACAAACCACCTGCAACCAACAACACCGGACAAGGATTCGAAAAGAAGGTCGCATTATAACCTGACAGGCAAGCATCCATCCCATGTGCATTACTTTGTAAAATTACTCATTCTCATATGGAGAAACGTTTTCATTTCTGAACAAATTTCGGACTTTTATGTTGACACCGTGTTCCATTGTGATTAATGTATTATCAGTTTGCACATTATGGCAACTAAAGTTTCCATAATAATCATATTTTTTACCTATTTTTTTCTGGTTTTAATCTAGAACTTCGACTTTTACAGTAAGCATAAAAACAAACCGTAAATAGTTTTCATTTGGTTATACGGCTTCTTTTTTCCATTCCTTACACACGCCTAAACGGGTGCTTCATATTAGATTTAGAGAATAGACATGAAACAAATTTAAGCCTTATGGGGTTCCGACTAGGCCCAGATCTATCCGGTTCTAGCCTACTAAAACAACTACTAATAAAAAGGTATTAAAATTGGGAGATAAGACCAACTGTGATTCAATTTCTAGCATCTGATGTGTTATGCAATTGACTAATGCCCTTATCATCACCATGTATGTATATCATCTAACTTTGACTAATGCCCTTTATGAAATCTAACTACATCAGCTTCATTAACATTATATGTTAACATAGATAACATTTATCACATGTAGAAGATGAATCACATCCTCCAAAGGAGACCAAGCAGTTATGATAACTAGCTGAAGTAGAAGGTTTTGGATAACATAAGGTAAGACCTGATTAGTAGGAAACATTATCCAGTAACACTGACTCGACATATCGCCGCGATTTTGTACAACAATAATTTTGCAAAAGAAGTGATCAACTTGACCGAAGCAGCATAGTGACAACGTTGCCTTACTGTGAACATCGACTGAAACAACACAGTAAAAAGTGTGCCTCATTTTAAACACCTTAATTGTAGGCTTAAAAAGAAATCTAATAATATCGTTGTCAGGTGTTTAAACATTGCAAACTGCAACCTTTATAAACTATTAATGATCTATGTAACTATGTTTGAAAGTGTTACAGTTATGCTTATATCTACTGCAGATAACCAGCCCTGCCCGGCGCACCGCTCCGGGGGTAAAACTAGTTTATAAACAACACAAAATTTCACAAAGAATGTGTATTGGGCCAGGCAAACATAACCCTACTTATTTTGACTCGACCTATTAGCCAACCTGCTTTTTTTTACATCTACCAAGAACTGTACTTGACACACTAATTATTTATATAAAGAATAAAATTTCATACTGAAAGCCCAAGATAACCACACCTATTTTGTCCCAAACCTTTACTAACTTGCTAGTTTTTGCCACATCTACCAAGAATCATACTTGACAAACTATTACTTAAAAATTACCTTGTTTAATCATACTTGACAAACTAAATTAAAAACGATTGAATCGTTAAATCTACAATTAGTAGAACAAAAAACTAACTAATGTTCCAATTGAAGGACAAATCGATACTTAAATCAGATTTGTTTGAAGGTTACTAGATGAGAATTGAACAGAGCAAACATGAACAATAAGTACTACGATTTGAAATCTGATCGAACCTGTATGCTACGATTTGAAATTCAATTGAACTCTGAATCAATTTGAAATCTGAATTAATTGAAATAGAACCCTAGTTGCACTCCTAACTTGATCTCAATTGTGTTGATATGAATATAGAACCCTAAATACGTTCCCCCAATTCCGTTTTGATGTAAAATTCCTTTTCTACCCTTAATAAGGAATTTTAAATCCACCAACTTCACAGAAAAATTAGTGGTTCTCAAAGTTCTCAATTATTACATATATATATATATATAAATATGAGGGGATAGTTCTGACAATAGTAAAACTTTAAAGGTGACTTGCTACATTCATATAAAGATATTTGGATTACTTTAGAATCTATGAATAAATGATAAGTAGATGATGAAGGATATCTAGACGATACCAAATAGCAAATATAATCTTATTGTTGGAGCGTTATTTTAGCACACTTTATTTCACATCATACCCCTCAAGAATGGGCCACTCTCTACTTTTACATTAATTTATATAAAAGATCGAATGACACCCTGGTAGCAACCATAAAGATGGAACTATAATTGTTGGAATTGCAAACAGAAAACTGTCGTACACCGTATGCTTTTGTACTTGTATCTTATCTTTGATCTATGTGTATATTCCCAATTTTTTAATTTGTGTTTGGTACGAACATCTTTATTAAATAAGCTTTGATAATTTATAGAACAAGAAAGGTATGTATATGCTTGTTAGTTTGGCCTTTTAATCATATGTTTTGGTTGTAGCTAGCACATATAGTTAATTAGTTATATAGTGTCTTACCAAATCTAAAAAAATAATTCAAGTACATGTAGCGCATAACAAGTGGTCACATACTAATTAATATTGTCCGTTTTGACTGGAAGCTTGAATACCCTAGTGAAAACTCATGCTGATAATTATCAGCATGGCCAAAGCAGCGCAACACTTTCGTGTTCTGACTAGCTATAGATGATATTAAATTTATCTAAGGTGTCATATGTAACCTCTTATTTGATTAAAAGTAGTTATGTAACTAATATATTTGTATATCTCCCACTCCACACATCAGAAACTACAAATTACAACAAACTGGATCATCCTTTAACATTTCTATGAAAGAAATATCAAATTCAAGAAAACATTTCTTTAGCTTGAAACAAGTTGAATTTGGATCCAAATTTGAACACTTAGATTCTGAGCAAGTAGATGCTTAGCTCAGGGGCGCCATTGCTATCCGGATTCATCATATAGAAAGCTTCTGAATCTCTTGATCCCACAACTCTTTCAAACTTAGCCCTCATGTACATGATCTCACCTTCACCTTCATCTTCTTCATCATCACCATCTTTTTCTGCAGGCAGTACACCAGCTCCCATGGATATCGGCTCAACCGCTTTCAAAACCTTCCATTCTTTCTCTCCACACTCTCTTTTCATCGCGAAACCACACTTCTTTCCATTGCAATAAGTCCTCCAAACAGGCTCTTCCAAGATCCTTCTAGAGTTGCCAACTTTCTTGATATTCTCTCGCTCTTTATCGCACTCAAGTGCAATTCTCACCAGCCCAGAAGCCATTTCCTTCACCAACCCGCTGATCGGGGTCTGTAGCTCGATCAGGAACACAGGTTGGTGGGTCGGGCTTTTTTGGAACGCGAAATGGACATGACCTTTTCGTGAACCAAATAGGGTTCCAATAACCCTAGATCCCAACCCATGCAAGAGGTTGGGGCGGTTCTTGCTCAGTGCTGACAGCACTGAGCGAACCCTAGCAATTGTGATCGCTTGAAGCTTCTTTCTTGTTAAGGGTGGCGGTAATTCGGTGTCTTTATCCTTTACTGGACAAGAATTGAATGAAGAAACTTGTTCTTGTTCTTGTTCTTCATCTTCATTACCAACTTTGTTTGACCAATGGAAGTGTTTCTTGTCCGGAGAGGCTTTTGCCATAATGGTTGTTTTGTTGTTTGAAAGAAAGATAATAACCAAAGGGAAAGAATGCAACTACTTAAATGAGAGTGAGTGAGTGAGTGAGTGAGTGTGAGAGAGAATGTAGTTATTTATTTATTATTATAATCTTATTTGTTTTTAAGTGATGCAATGCATCTTTTATGAACGGCGAATCGGGTCGGATCTTGAAAAAGAAAGAAGTATAGGCAACCCCACCAAGATAGAGTTTGATTTCAAATTAAAGAATTCAAGCCCCTTCATTAGCAATGATTTAAGGTAAATCCTTTTGTTAAATAACAATAACTAGCATTTCTCATCACATTAATAATTATTTTCACTAAATAAATATTTTACTAAATAGTCATTGATATTTATTAAATTCCATTAATTAATTTGATTGCTATAAAATTTTTGGTAATGGATGCATAAGTTATTGTACTTATGTAAATGACTGCTACTTTTATGACAACTATACAGACAACCAATAACATATTGACACGTTTCGTAACTGATACAAAATTTACTATAATGTGTGATTAACTTGATACGTAACAAATTAGATTGTATGATAAGTTCAAAAAAAATAATAATAAATAATGGCTAACATATTTAGTTAAAATTACTATTTATGTAACCAACAACCCCCCCCCCCCCCCCTTCTCTCTCTTTCACATATCCATTTAATTAAAATAAGTATACACGTAGCCATGCCACAAATTTAATTGCTTTGAAAGACAATATTTTCAACTTAAAATATTCCAAAAAATCCATAAGTTTTGATATCATAGATTTGAAATCAGCAATAAAATCTCACTCAATGAGTCAATTCAAACCCACAACAATGTTCACAAACACACCCATAAGCCCTTTTTGGTAATTTCACTAGAGAATAAAGGGAAGGAAACAAAGTAAATACGTAACTTCACTTTCTTGGTGGGGTTAAGAGAGAAGCTAATGCTTGACTCAACTTTTTTTGTGTTTTATTGACCAGATTTCCCAACACAACACCAAAGTATTACAGACGCACTCAGGCAGCAAAAAGAACACTCTTTTTCCCAATACAACTTTTACTGCATGTTGTACAACTATGTTTTTAGTTTACCACAAAAAAACATTATACATGATCACTAGATTACCACTGGCTCTCTGGGTTCTGGTGGGTTCTGGTGACTCAGGGCTTATGAATCTAGCAATCCTTTATTGGCTACCAAAGGACCACCCCATCCCTTTGTTAGGTCTATTCCATGAGCAACATTCTTCAAAACTTGATTTTAATTAACATCATGTTTTTACCTTAGTTACTCAAATTTTCAGTCTTTCATACCAACCAATATTGTATGTTTCATCCATAAAATTTAACACCTTTTTTTTTGTTGTACGAGTGAAAAATTATCGGAAGGTAATCAACTCCGTAATTACTTCCAGTCTTCCACCCAACAACACCACCGCCAACAGCCATAGCCGGTAAATCCCCCAAATAACTAGCTATGCTTAGGTAGCGTTTGGTATGCAGGAATGACAATAATAATGGAATGATTTATTACGTGTGAATGTAAAAAGTGGTGTTTGGTTGCTCAATGGAATGGAATCATCCATTACACATGGAATCCCATTCCATCAAAACCATTCATTTCCACCCTCTTCTTTTTTTTATTTCATTCCTCCTTCACCCTACTTTCTCAACAACACTACCACCTAACAACCACCACCTCCACTACCATTGGCACCACCACCAACTCCGCCGACACCACCGCCGCCGCCGCCATCGCCACCGCCACTACCATTTTCGTCGCCGGAGCTACCACCGTCGCCATTGTAGGTTTTTTTTTTGTTAAAAAGTATTTTGAAGATATGAGTGTTTTTATTATTTCTATTTCATTTCTACAATTTTTTTCGGATACGAAACAATAAAAATTAATAATTGATTTTATTCCTATAGGTTAACCAAGCAAGACAAATGAATGGTAATGATTCATTTCATTCTCTTCTCCATTCCATTCCTTTTCCCATTTCATTCCCCATTCATTCCATTACCTCCAACTCCATCCCTAAGGATAGAGAGAAGCTGCTTTCAAAGAGACCATTAGCTCCAAACACATAAAAAACAAATAAACAAACACATAGATATCTAAGAACAAAAAGTACCAATAAAAATAAAGCGATGAAATAGCAGCATGGTAAAAATAGCTGGAAATAATTTCTAAAAATAATACAAAGACATAAATATAATAAGACAATCACAAGTAACGCCCACGTAGAGTGTATGTGAATTTAAGCCTCTAAGTCATAGTTAAGACATATTTGTACCCTCCCTTAAGAATCATTAACCTTAATTTACGACTCCACGAACTCTTATATCGTGAATCATGTCCTAAGAGAGATGCAAATCTAGTAAAATCATGTCTAATCCGTTAATTCAAGTTAATTTGGGTCTGCCTTTGTAATTACTTTCTCCCAAACACGATTAACTGTAGAGTTATCCTATCTTTCATAGTCAGTATGTCTAAACGTTTAAATAATATTTGAATCGGGCATTATTTATGACTCATTGTCTCTTAGACGTAAAAAAAGAAGAATAAAAGAAAGAATGTTTGTCACATATATTTCTTTAACAAACTGAAATTTGTGTTTGGAATTGAGCTATAACTTGTGATCTCATATATTTGTTTTTTCTAGTTACAAATTCTGAATTTTTGTAGTTTTATTTAAATTTTGTCGATTTGTTTTTTTATGACTGGATTTGAAGGAAAAGATAAAAACGAATAAAGGAATAAAGGGTGCATATGGGTCTCTTTCTGTCACATAGTCCATTTGAAGACAGTTTATGTCTAAGTTTCGCCAGCCAATACCCTAAAACTAGGCCTAGAAATGGCCCACATTTCAACTACATTATTTTCAGAAATTCCAAAAGGAAAGAGCTTATTACGTAATCATTTGTAATCATATGCTCATATATATGGTGGATGTATTAACGGTATCCACTAATTTCGTATCATTTTATTTTTTATTCGCAATTTTGATTCCTAAAACGGATATGATTAATTATATGCTGAGTTTAAGAAAAATATTAGAGGGGAGAGATCAGGGTGTAGAATGGAGTTATGAACATTCGCAATGGAGGTCATTGTTTAGGTGACGCTTAGGTGGCATGGGATGCTCAAACACGGCATAATACGTGCAGTAGGAAGAACAAGCCAACGTGAAGGAGACATGGGGGATTCCGTAAGCTTTGATGGTGAATGAACCGAACAAGTTGTGACCATTTGGTGTAAATTATGGTTTTTTCGTGCATCGTAATTGCATTACTAGTGGGATAAGAAAAAGTGATTACGAGAAATATTTAAAAACATGGTAAGGTTTTTAGAAGTTTATGCAAAATGAATTTGATAATAAAGATAATCGTTAATGTTATAAAAGCATTTTTGGATAATACTATTATTTTTTATGAGGAGACAGATAAAGAATATTTACAATTTACTAGAAAGAAAAAGATATAAGATGAAACTTTATCCTTCCATATGCTTGAATCTAGAAGCATAGTATTGATATTATGCTATGTGTTGTGGGGCCATTAAGGCTGTTACGCCGACAACTCCGATGCTCAGCACTGCAATTCTAAGGCGCAAATTAGGGCCGGCAAATCGTGTCTTATCCTGCTTAACAAGTAAGAGACGGCATGTAACATGCCCAGCTACCGCCGTACCATAATATTGTCCGCTTTGGCCGAGACGTACCATCATCGCCTCACGGATTTGCTTTTGGTGCCCAGGTGGAGACTTCCCAGGAAGTCACCCATCCTGATACTATTTCCACCTAAGCACGCTTAACTGTTGAGTTCTCCTCTCATCCACTACCATTAAGCGCCCAAAACGCGTTATGATGGGGAAGATATCCACCTCCTTTTAAAGAAGGCTTAGTTCTCCTCCCCAACCGATGTGGGATGTTACACGACACGATTAACACAAGTATCAAATATGAAAACGACTCATTTAACACTTGGCTTTGGTGGTTTGATCGTGATAGTTATTTATTTTATCTATCAAAAAGAATAAATGATGAATCGTAGTCTTCTAATTTTAATGATTTTAAAAATATATAAAATTGCATAGTATACATTTTTACTAGACAGGTGTTTGAATTTGTCCATTGTTTAGCTGACGTTTAGGTGGCATGGGATGTCCAAACATCGTAATTGCATAATTAATGGGATAACAAAAGTGATACGAGAAATATGTAAAAACATGGTAAGGTTTTTGAGAAGTTTATGCAAAATATATGTATTTGATAATAAAGATAATCGTTAGTGTTATAAAAGCATTTTTGGATTATAAAATTATTTTTGATGAAAAGAACAAAGAGAGAATATTTACAATTTACTAGAAAGAAAAAGATATAAAATGATCATTCCATAGATTTGAATCTAGACACATAGTATTGATATTATGCTATGTGTTGTGGGGCCTTAAGCTTTGTCACGTAGACAACTCCGCTGCTTCACACCGAGAATTCTAAGGCGCAAATTAGGGTTGACAAACCGTATCTTATCCTGTCTAACAAGTTAGAGACGACACAATTAACACAAGTATCATATGAAAACGACTCGTTTAACACTTAGCTTTGGTAGTTGAACGTGACATTTATATGTTTTATGTATTAGAATAATAAATGATGAATTGTGGCCTCCTAATTTTAATTATTTTAAAAAAATGAAATTGTATATTATATATTTTTGCTAAACAAGTCTTATCATATTTGAACAGATACCCAATTTATAAGCCCTAACACAAAAGTGGACATGAGGGCAAAATAGTGAAGACCATTGGAGGCATGGGGTGAGTTTAAGTGCAATTGTTATTTTCAAGTTAAAAATTAATACAATAACCAATCAGTTAGCTTCAGGTCTTCAAACTCATCATTTTTGTTTTCAATTTACTTTTTCATTATTCACTCCATCATATTTCACACTATCATGTCACATGTCATTGGATGTAAAACGTGAAACCACCGACTACACACGTGACACTCACATAGCACTAGATAGATATCTCAAACTATCCATGACACATGTCATTGGATGTAAAACGGTTTTTTTTCAAACCGTTTTGTAGATGCCAAATGGATATCTCAAACTATAGCACTAGATAGAAATGAGGTATTTAAAATAGCTAATTAAAATGGTGAAAAGAAAAAAATAGAAGTTGATTTGAGATTTGTATATAAACATGCCATGGATTTTAATCTACATGATAATATACATTAGCAAGTTATATATATATATATATATATATATATATATATATATATATATATATATGTCATTTTTTTGGAACAAAAAGTGAGCTTTATTTTGTTTTGTAGTATCAAAAACTAAAATACTTTGAATACAACTTGGTTTCAATGACATTTACATCAAAATTTAAAAAAGGTGTGCGTTTAGAACATTTTTATGTATAAAATATTACTTACAAGTAGAGAAAACTTTTAATTTAATTATAACAGAAAATTGGGAGAGAAAAAAAAAACAAATTAAAATTTACTCAAATTAAATTCACCATCTTAAGTAGCAAATTCAATTTTTTCCATTCTTAACCATTGGATTCCCCTACTTGGGACAAGAAAAAGAACTCAATATCTAAAAATGATTTTCAAAAGATTCATATTTTTGCCCAAAAAAAATGCCCTATTATTTATATCTAATCTAATAAATAATATGCCATGTTAACTAGAAAAATAAGCTTTTTGAAAGTATAATGTACATCATAAAAGTAAGTATATAACCCCAAAATAATCAAAACTAATTATAAAAGAAAAAAAAAGTTAATATAATATTTAACGTTAGTATAAACTCTTTTTTTTTTGGGATGTCATACTTCTAAAGATGTGTAGAATTATAACCATATGAGAATATAAAAGTATAAAGACGTCAAGTATAAATCTACACACTGCCAAAGAGAATTTGTTCTCCACATGTCTAACTGTCAGAAAATTCTGTCAGATGTGAATATGTGCTTATCATAACAAGACAACTTACTAAAGATATAATCTTGATTTACACATTTTTTAATTTTTTCGACCACCTTAAAGTATGTGATTACTAATTATAAACATGAACTCATCTAAAACTAAACACTTAAAAGCATAAAAGAACTGCTTCAACCTTTCACATTTAAGTGTGAAAAAATTTGCTAAATCCAAGCCTTACTAGACTACTTGTTTTCATATTTTATAATTATCATTCGTATTATTATAACTATCATTCATATTATTATATTATAATTATTATTTACACATTTTCGTTTTCTAAGCATGGATTTCCCAGCATTAATAAATTATTTGTTGCTCGTTTATACGTGTGTAATTTTCACATCCTATTAATTATGACTGAAGTTAACTATTTCGCGTAGTTTTACCGACACGTGCAAACCCAAAATACTGTCATAACATGCAAATTTATTTTAACAAAGATCATTAACCACATTTTCTGTCATTAAAGTAGAGTTTTGGTATGAAAAGAAAAGTAGGGAATGAATTAGATTTAACCATAAAAACTAACAGGTCAACAAATCTTTCTAATTCATTTCCCTTTCAATAATCAACCATTCAAGCTGCAACATGCCTAACAAATAAGATGCAGCTTTGACTTTGGCATTGACCTTAACTAACCCTTACTAATCAGCAAGCATATAGACATAAACTAAGAGTACACATTACATCAACACTAGAACAGATAACAGAGAACTAAACCAAATGGACTTTGTACAGGATAAGGTAGGTAAGAAATCTTGCCTAATTTTATAGCTTTAAAGGGCTCTAAAAGTAGCAGTTCAAACTCGGTTCAGCATCAGGCGGTTTAGGGGCGGTTGCAGTTGCAGTCGTGGTTGCAATACCGTTCATTCTAGCACGAGCTTCTGCAAACATCCTCTGCTGCTCGGCTAATGCTTCTTCTTCAGTCATCTCAGCTCCATTTGTGCACTTTCCACCTTTAACAGTGTCCTGTTCGATCATTTAAAAGTTAGCATCAACATAAAAGAAGCGACAAAATCATAAATAGATAGCAAGAAATAAATGATTACCGCGGTTTCAACTTTGTGTTGTTCGTACGCAGCATAAACTTCTTCCAAGTATTCCCCAAAACCAAGAACCTGAAACAACAAATAAATTAGTTATAACAGATACGGTTATCAATATCATGAAAGTAATTAACAGATAACAATTAATAAACCTCTAATGCCTTGAGAACATGTTCGGGTGCGATTGTTCTCTTATCTTCTCTACTACAGACGTCGTTTGATTCTGATGAAACGAGATTAATAAACTCTGCAATAGAAAATAAGTTGTAAACAATTATGTTTGCATATATGGTTTTAAACGTTTATGGTATATCAACGATCTAACCTACACAACACTCGATCAAAAGATCCTGAGTATCTCGTGCAACACGAACGTCTGGAGGCAACATCTCCTTAATTATTTTTGTCATTGTAGCTGCATAAAAGTAAAAACTTTCATTAGCTAGAACTACTAATTAGTAATCTTTTTATAAACAAAATTCAAGCCAACAAATATAGAATAGTTCCAACATATCATCAAAAACATACAACAATTAGATCTAAAATTCAAGATAATTAATGAGATGTTTTCTCTCTAGCTGATATCAGATATACAAGAAAGAAATATGTCAGCAAATATTATAACATATTTGTTCATCATCATAACATCAAAAAATAAGGCCGTTTGTTGTGGGGGAGGAAGGTCGGTGGCGTTAAACACCGCGCCGAATGGGTGTTATCCAGCGTTATGGGGATGATGGATGAAGGGGGAAAATAGGGGATGCTCCGACATGGAGGGTATAACAGCGGGAGCGCGATACACACAACGAACAGCCTAAGATTGATACCAGTTCTGACAATAAGATCTAGCACAAATGATTATACACACAATCAAAATATCTAAAATCATAGGATAAAATGAAGTCATCACATAAACAATTATTATTTAAAAATAACACCGCAAAGGCATCTAAACGTTAGGTCATTTAACCACAAAATAACCGAAAAGTATAGGCTTAATTTACATTCATACGCATCAAACGCACAAATACGAATAAAATCAAACAAACCTTTCGGTAACGAAGCATCCTCCTTGGTCTTACCAACAATATCCATCGGATCCATCTTAACCTCTGCAACTTCAACCAAAAACATCAGATCTGAATCAATTAGCAAAATTAGGCATCCAAAAACTCACCGAGAATACAACAAACGCTTATTCACACAACAACAACGACAATTTCCGGATCGAATGGGAATCGGAAGACGTGGATCGGATGAGGCATGGTGATGGTAGTCCGCAGGCGATTAGGGCTAAATTCTCCAGGCGCGTGGGGTGGGGTCCAGGAGAGGTGTAAGGTGGAACGGGGCGCGTGAGGTTGGGTTTGGAGTATTAAAGGGTGGGTAGTGGTTGGTTTATCAACAGGTGGTGGGAGAGATTTACGGAGTGGTGTGACTGGACTGGATCATGTGCCACTAATTGGTACCGAACCATGTGCGGGTCATAGGTGCTTCAAAATGGGCTCGGCTTTAGTGGGTTAGGTTATGGGATGGGTTTAAAATGTGTACCCCAAAAGGTTGGCCATGGTCTAGTTATGGAAATAGGAATAAATATGAGATTTTTAATAACAAAAAGTACGAATCACAAGTTGGCATCGTTGTAAAAATCCCGACTAAACGCTGATTAATCTTTAATTCCTATCCTACAGGCCGACTAGCAATTAACGATTATTATAACATATTGCAAGTAGGCATTTTGTTGTAAAATTTTTATAACAGGCTGGCCACCCCTACCAAGGATGAGTGTTTGGTGTTAATCTAAGTGTTATGCCAACCCATTGTGAAGTACAAGATGGTTGGACAAACAAGAGACTGCATGTGGTATGAGCCATAACTCATTTTTTTTATTTTAAGATAACGAGATGTTGTTTCTGGTAAGGGTTGTTTTTCCTAAGATGACAGATGTCGCTCATATAAAGGGAAGTTTCTATGTTACCTTGTATGTCTTATATGACATAATCAGCACACTTGTTTTAAGATTAAGAAGTCGCATTTGGGACGAAGACCTCCTTCAAAGAAATACATCTGTGCGATGCATATACCGGTTCCGTACTCATTTATAGAAATTAAAAAAAAATCTAAATATGATAATAGGATAACAAAATCTCACGAGATAAAGCACTCTACAATCTTTTGAAACTGCAATTCTTATAAGCCTTCATATCACCCCATGTATATTTTTAAACTCGAATCTTTTGTATCTAGCAAGCAAATCAGTCAATCGTAAATTCTTAAATGAGTGTATGTGATAGATTGGGGGCATCAGCAAGCAACTATTATCACGAAAGCTAAGATGTCAATAAATGACTAACATGCTTATTTGTTTTAATTAATCTTGCAAACCTATTCATTTGTTAGATTTCTCTTACAAACTAGTTCTTTATCAGTTTATGGTATAAAAACCCGTAAAACTAACATAATTATTATTGATTTATGTTACTAGTGTGCTTGAGGCAAGTTTATTTTGTTTATTAATATGATTTGGTGTATTATATGCTTGATGGTGTGGATTTTACAATTCTTGTGAACTGTTGGGTTATGGAGGCTCTATTGGTGTTGGGCCGGTTCATTTTAGAAGACTAAATCGGTGGCAGATAATTAAAGAGGTGGATGACCCGGTTTTAATTTATAGGCATGTTATTGTTTTCTTAGGGAACGAGTTGTTTACCCTAATCTTGTTATTATAAATATATATCTTGTACTTGTAATTCCTCATCACGAGTGAGGCAGAAAGCAATAATAAAGTATCCTGGTTGCAGCCGTGGACGTAGGCCAGCCGACCGAACCACGTAAATCTCGCGTGTCATCTTCGTTTATTATTTCTCATGCAGTATTATTGTGTTTGTGTGTGTGTTAACAATACCTGAATCCCTAACAAGTGGTATCAAGAGCCGAGGTTACGATTACACACTGGAGAATACGATCGCAAGAGAATAGTTTGGGTCGAACTAGAGTTCCATTTTTTTGGCAGCCGGCCATCAAGGTGATCGATCGTAATAGCATCTGTTCTTTTAATTCGTAAGCCACCGCCACCACATAAATTTGTGTTCTTTTTTGTCTTTTGTGGAAGAATTGCTACTGCCACCATTGTGATTTGTGTTGAATCACAAATTTATTTAATTTTTTGTCTCATACGTAAATGTGAAGTCAAGAAATAATACCCACGGTTGCAATTCTATTTTCAATCAAGAAGAAATCAATCAGGTGCATTCTTTCTCTGTTTGTCTTTTTACTTTCTTGATTAAGGTGTGGTTATTGGTTTTGCATCGGGTTTTAGTTTCGGTTTTGGCTTTGGGTTTGATTATCAGGTTTCAGCGTTTGCCGGGCAGTGTAGCCAGGTGGTTTTGTGGTGATTAGCGGGGGTTATTTCGTTTGTCCGAGATTATTTTTTTTATGACCGTGTTACCTAGATCTAAAGTCGGAAATTCTTAGTTTGAGTTAATGGCTGAGAACGGGAAGCTTTAGATTGAGAGGTTTGATGGAAAAGACTTTGGTTGGTGGAAAATGCAAATGGAGGATTTGCTGGTTCAGAAGGATTTGGACATGGTTTGGGTGAAAGACCGGAGAATATACAACCAGATGAGTGAGAAACTTTGGATAAGAAAGCCAAGGCAGTTATTAGATTGTCGTTATTGAAGGATTTTGCATTCAACATCTTGAAAGAAACCATAACGCGTGAGATAATGAATACATTGTCTAATATGTACGAGAAGCCTTCGGCAGCTAATAAGGTTTTCCTGATTCGTGAATTGGTGAATACGAAGATGAAAGAAGCAAGTTCAGTTACAGTACACATCAACAACTTTAACTCGATTTTGTCAAGACTTGGGTCAGTTAGTATAAAATTCAAGGATGAGGTTCAGGCTCTAGTACTGTTATCATCATTGCCAGATAGCTGGTCAGGGACTGTTATAGCGATTACTAGTTCTACCAGCGAGTTCACTTTTGATGGGATTCGGGATCTTATTCTAGCCGAAGACGTCAGACGAAGAAATTCAGGTGAATCATCGGGTGACTTAATGCATGTCGGCAGAGGAAGAAAAAATAACAAATGTGGTGGGAGCGGGAACATGAAAAGGAGTCAGTCAAGGACTTAGAAGGATTTGGTATGTTGGATGTAACATCCCGAAATTTCAAAGGTAATATTAATTATATTACTTATTAATAGATGGGAAGTTTACTAGGGTTATCAGGAAATAAATAAAAGAATAGGAGTTGGTATGGGTCGGGCTAGTGTCGGGTAATGAAAGTGGGTTATGGACTTGGGTTAATTGAGATAGGTTAAATGAGAATGGGATTTCAGGGATATAAATACCCCCAAAATCCCAAAATATCTCATTTCTCACCAAACTCCCTAACACACACTCCTTACACCCTCAAAACACACACATTCTAACTGATCTAGATTCGAAGCCGAGACCCGAGATTTGTTGATAGATCTGAGTTGGTAAGGTAAGAACTAATCTAACAAAGCTATTATTACTGAAAATGGTTAGGATTGGATGGGTTAACCGGACCCGAAACCCAACTGCCCAAATCGGACCCCTAAAACGTCGATTTTAGGCCGATTTGATGGTTGGGGTTTGTAGGCGCCGATCATACGGTTCCGTGGGTACCAAAATCGAGTTATTTGGCTAAGAAACGAAGGATTTATGGGCAAAACAGATCTGCAGCGCGATAACTTCGCCTGCAAGAATAAGTTCGCCTGATGAACTTCGCCTTCAAGCGTAACTTCGCCTTCAAGCGTAACTTCGCCTAAGGTATAACTTCGCCTACGGCCAAGTTCGCCTAAGGTTTAACTTCGCCTGAAGCCAAGTTCGCCTAAGGTTTAACTTCGCCTGAAGCCAAGTTCGCCTAAGGATAACTTCGCCTGAAGCCAAGTTCGCCTAAGGTTTAACTTCGCCTGAAGCCAAGTTCGCCTAAGGTATAACTTCGCCTGAAGCCAAGTTCGCCTAAGGTTTAACTTCGCCTGAAGCCAAGTTCGCCTAAGGTTTAACTTCGCCTGAAGTGAAGTTCGTTTATAAAATAAAGTAAAAACCTAATGGAAAATGTGTTAAGGCAGTTATCGAAAATAAAATTTTTCCAAGCTGACCTGGCAGCTTAACCCCAGCCAGGGGCTCTGCCCCTTGGACCCCGCTAGGGGCTGCCGCCCCTAGAACCCCGCTACCAGGGGCGCTGCCCCCGGACCCCCGTTCGTTGTGGGTCATATAAAGATAGAAACGCAACATAAGTAGTAGTAGCTAATTGATACGTGTAAATATTATACAGTTAGCCGTGCACAGCTCAAGAGGGGAATAACTATTAACGGAGAGCGTAACAGTATTCAGGTGAGTTTCTAGCCCCATTTATGTGTTATGTTTTCGGGGCTGTGTGCATACTCGATATGTTGTTAATACATTTATCCTAAGTGATAAGTGTATGCCATATGTGATATATGTGATGGATATGAATGGTTGCTTGTCGGTACGCGAACGATCTTCGGATATTGCGCGTACTGTCAGGTCAAAAATAAAGGTACGAATATTATACATCGAAGATGTATGAACATTACAAATGAATACTTGTCGGGGCGTGAACGATCTTCGGATATTGCACGTATCGACAAGAGGTATGGTTGTTAAATGAATGATGTAAAGAACGCCTAGGGTGTTCTTATGCTATGATGTAATTATTGTATATGTGAAGTAGGTGTATACAGGTACACGAATGGTATGTGAGTTCTACGTTCGACATAGTAAGTTAGGATGGCAAATCCCTCTAGCTTTTGTCGGACATAGACTCGGCTGGTGATGGCGTAGTTAAGGACTGCGGGCCTTATACGTAAAGTAGATGATAGATGTAAACGTAGTTAAGGACTGCGGGCCTTATACGTAAAGTAGATGATAGATGTAAACGTAGATAGGGACGGTGGGCCTTATACGTGTTACAGATAATGGACGACAACGTAGTTAAGGACTGCGGACCTTATACGTATTATAGATAGGCATCAGCATAGGAAAGGACTGTGGACCTTATACGTGCTGTAGTTGTATTGTGGTAGCATAGGGGAGGACTGCGGACCTCGTACGTGCTATGGTTTAGGTTGCAACATAGGGGAGGACTGTGGACCTTGTACGTGTTGTGGATGTAGGATGGTATAGGGAAGGACTGCGGACCTTGCACGTACCATAAAGGGTGAACATAGGTAAGGACTGCGGACCTTTGTACGTGTTCACGACCTTGAGTACAGGTATAGACGGTGAACTATGAACGTACTCTCGGTAGACTGAGGTTAGTGATTGTAGATATGTATGTATGTATGGTAGCGAGTATGTAAGTAGAACAGAAGGGTAACTAGTGAAGTATGGATATGTATCTACGGATATGTATGTATGTGTATGTATTGTATGGCGTTCGATTAACTAGAACTCACTCAGCGTAGCTGACTTTTAGTATGCACGCAGGTGAGCTGATTACAGAGTTAGCATGAGGATGACACACGGCATGGATTGAACGGCTGGCATCTGAAGAAAGAAGTAAAGATGTTTTAAATATAAAGTTTTGTGTTATGGTATCAAAGAAAAGGTTTAACGTTTTGTAACAAATGATTGATGTTTTATATTCCGCGAAAAGTTTTAATAAACTCTGATTTGAAGAACTGTGTTTATGAGTAAATCCGACGCTAAAGTAGGGCTACCGGGTTCGGGGCCTTACATTGGAACTGCAACAAGGTGGGACATTTTAGGAATCAGTGTCCTAATGATAAGAATGAAAAGAAAAAAGTCAACACAGTAGAAGAATACTCAGAGGATGAGACTTTAGTTCTTAGTGTTGAGGATAATGTTGATTCCTGGGTCATGGATTCTGGAGCTTCATTTCATGCTACCCACAGTAGTGAAGCATTGTAGAATTTGAAGGAAGGTAGTTTTGGTAAGGTTAGACTGGCAAACAATGATGTTCTTGATGTTACGGGCATGGGTGACATGAATTTAGTTACTTTAGCCGGTCCATGGACCTTGAAGGATGTCAGAGTGATTCCTAACTTAAAGAAAAAGTTGATTTATGTTGGGCAGTTGGATGAACAGGGACATGAGGTTAAATTTGGGAACAGACAGTGAAAAATTGTTAAGAGAAATCTTGTCATAGCTCGAGAAAGAAAGAGGTGTTTGTTGTATATGGTCAGTTTATCGTCTGAGGGAGTGACCGACTCAGTTCAGAAGAAGACCAAAGTCCGGTTCACAGAGTCTAGTGGGCAGAAGAAGGTTTGTTTTGCAGGATATAAACCTAGAGCCACAGGTCAGATTCAGGTTGAACGTGCTAGAAGAGGTTCAGAGAAACCAGTCAGGGGTTTTCGTGGCAGTGGGAGCACTGGCATTCGACCAGTCAAAGCTTTAGCCAGAGTTCCCAAACAGTGGGTTAAGAGAAACAGTATTTCAGCGGTTAAAGTCTATCCAGAAGATTACCTGCTTATTGTGGAGAGTGTTGCTTGTTCTCATGATATTCCAGGATTCGGTAGTTCGTGTAAGTGGGAGTCGGTAGTGATAGAGAACGAGTCGGTGGCAGTTGTAGCCATGACTGATGCGTTGGAGCTCGGGGGAGCTTCGACGGGCTTTCAGGTTAACTGATAAGAAGACAGATGCAATCAGGAAAACAAGGAAGATTACAAGAGGTACAAGTGATCATAGTGGAAGGCAGTTTGAAGATTATCAAGTCTCCAAGTGGGAGATTGTTGTGTTATGGAGGCTTGATTGGTGTTGGGCCGGTTCATTTTTGAAGACTAAATCGGTGGCAGATAATTAAAGAGGCGGATGGCCTGGTTTTAATTTATAGGCCCGTTATTGTTTTCTTTGGGAACAAGTTGTTTACCCTAATCTTGTTATTTTATAAATATATATCTTGTACTTGTAATTCCTCATCACGAGTGAGGCAGAAAACAATAATAAAGTGCCTTGGTTGCAGCCCGTGGACGTAGGTTAGCCGACCGAAACACGTAAATCTCGCGTGTCATCTTCGTTTATTATTTCTCTTGCAGTATTATTGTGTTTGTGTGTGTGTTTACAATACCCGAATCCTTAACATGAAATTGCTCATCAATAATGATTTTCTTGAGATTTCGTAGCCTTTTTATCATGTACTTTTTTTTATCAAATAAAATCTACTTAACTCACTGGAGGAACATTATGTTTCCATTATAGTGACTCATGTCCTTTTAAGTCTTTTTCTCGATACGTTTCGATAGACTCAAGTTCTCAAAAAATAGGTAAGCTTGCAAGTCCTGCGTACGTTGAAAGATTTTAGGAACGATTTGGGGCGAAAGTATTTAAGGTAAAATTGTGAGAGCCCATGTGAAACCGATATTGACCGAAATAATCAACAAAAGAGATCAGGGCAATAGCTAGCACACATTCGTATTATTCAAAGAAGAGATGGGGGTTACAGAAGAGAAACTAAAGATGAGAAAGGAGAGCATTCACACATAATTCATTCATGCTTGCACTATCCTTCTATTCATGATTTATATCTTGTGATGGTCCTTCCCGAATCCTGAACCCTTTCAACTTGTTTCGGCCTTTTGCTAACTCTTGAAATGGGCTGCCTTATCTGGTCCATTGTGGAGGTATTGCCATTAGATGGGCTGAGGTCCATAGTGTTCATATCATATATAACACCATGTATGTCAGATTTGTATTTTTTGTATATGACCTAATCAACATCATCAAAATGCAAAGTTGCGATATAACAAGTTTAGTAATTAACCGCTAACTGTCTAAAAATATGTAAAGGATGAAGAAATAATAATTTGCATGTAACTTGCATTAATTACCCTTAATATCAACAATTCATTACAACGAGAACCCAAGTGAATCGGCTGCCGATCGCGCCATTATTCCTTGAAACTCCTTAAAACTAATCATGCCATCCCCATCCTTATCCGCGGCTTGAATCATTTCCGTAAGCTCACGGTACGACAACGGCTGACCCATTTTGGTCATGGATTTGGCTAGCTCTGCCGGCGTAATGAACCCGCTTCCGTCTCTATCAAACGATTTAAAAATCTCTAAAAGCTGACTTTGGTTAACTAAAATGTCTTCGGACGTCATTTGAGACGACATACAATTCACCAATTCCTCAAATTCCACGGTCCCGCTCCCATCCGAATCCATGCTATTGAAAAGTTTATGAATCTGTTCGCCCGAGGGTTTGAGGCCAAGAGAGCGGAGGAGGGCCGCTACTTCGAGGTGGGTGAGGGACCCGTCTTTGTCTAGGTCGAATCGGGTGAATATGTCACGGAGCTGTTTTAATTGGTCCTCGGGCAACCGTGACATCCTTGTGAATGGTGGTGGTGCGATTGATCTCTAATTAGCGGTTTGTGTGGATGGGTGACGTCGTTGTATTGACGGTGGTGATTGAGGGCGGTGGATGGTGGTTGATGTGGGTGGAAAAGGAAATTACGTAGGAGGTATGCATGTGTTCATGGAGATATATGCGGTAGATGGTCACCTTAAAATAAGTTGTCACAAAATAGTAAATTGGTTATAAAAACTTTAGGTATTGTAAAAATGTTGTGTCATTGCTCATATCTTAATTTTAATGGGTTAAAAATCTGAAATAAAATAAACAAATAAAAGGCTCATTAGAAACACCCAAGCAAATGAAAAGGGTTCGTAAATCGTAAGTTATAGCACAATAAAATACCAAAGTCTCATACTAAACAAACGGTCCAACTCCAATCCAAAACAAACCAAACATGAAACATCTAGTACATCACTTAAAACATAGCTAAAGTAGCAAAAGACACAAATCTAGAACACAAGTTCAAGCATAAACAAACTAACCAAAACACATAAACCTAGATATACTTCAGATGTGGCACGGTTGCGGGATGTCCTCATTGTTCTTAATAGCACAGCAACTTATGGAGTAGATAACGATAATAAACACAATAATGCTTAAGTTAAGCATCGCAAACTTCCTCCACAAATGCCTCATGTTACTCAACACTCCAACCTTGCAAGACCCACAATTATAGCACAACTTCTTCTGGTCATTACTCCAACTCTTGCAATCCGAACCA
Source organism: Bidens hawaiensis (assembly GCF_021521415.1). Lineage (NCBI taxonomy): Eukaryota > Viridiplantae > Streptophyta > Magnoliopsida > Asterales > Asteraceae > Bidens > Bidens hawaiensis. The sequence goes on along the minus strand of NW_027500769.1, from coordinate 52,671 downwards.
TCCGACACAGGACCCGTCTTCGGCGGCACCCAATACGTCGAGTTCACGAACAAATACTTACAATTCCCCGGTGGTTTACAACAACCAGACTGCATGCCAACAAAACACACATAATAAATTAATTAAAATAGTTACATTATTTCATAAAACATATTATTTCTTAGTAAATACATATATGTTACATTAATATTATGATACCTCTATTGGAGTTAAATAAGTCCGGTAGAAGTCCTTCGACGTCTTGGCTCGAGCGAGTGCCAAGCAAACGCGCGAATCGATCAAACAACTCTTGATATTAGCCCAATTTTTATCGGTCACAACATGTTTCTGAAGCCACTTTGAATAATCCCTAAACCGGTACTCCCTATACCCACGGTTCGACACCGCCTTGCTAATACGCTTATTTGTCACAACCAGTGCAAATATCACGTACGCGAGTAACCCGACGATCATGATGAGCAGAACCGCGGAGTAAATGTATAGCATGGAGTTGATTCGGAAGAAGGCGCCAGCGATACCCGCGAGTGCTAAGAGGAATATGCCGGTGAAAATGTAGGGCTTGGCGAATGTTTTCTCGCATAAGGTGGCACTGTCGGGGTGGACGGAGGTCCATATGCCGGCGGTGATTAGGACGATTCCTAGGAGTAAGGTTAAGACGTTAAGGACTGTGGTTAACACGTTGCTTGTGTTAGCCATTTGTGGTAAAAGTGAAAGGAAATTAGAGTTTGGGAGTGAAGAAATGGGAAAAAATGCGATTTGTTTGGTTTATTTGTACGAGGATGGAAAACGGTTGGAGAAAACGTGCGTGGGTTGTCGAGGAATAATTACGAAACTGCCATTACGGTTATAGGTTGTAGAGGACGTGGGCGCTAGATTTTGTGGCATGTTCTCTGGCAGTTTGAGTTTGGTTTTGTCGACGATTTTTGTTTTTTTCATTTTATTAATGTTTTTAGAAATATTGATTTCGAGAACTACATATATAAGAGTTGTGGATAATGGATTGAAACTTCAAAAGATGAATGGATATACTTGTAATATTCAAGTAATATCTAAATATCATCTAAATTTTCAAGTTTTGTTTGAACGAATTCTGATTATTAAATAGTTTCATTTTATTCAGCCATTTCTAATTTCTAACTAGGATAGTTTTTTCTTCGAATATTTAATATAGAAACCGGATCTTCATTGTAAAGGGGAGTTATATGATGTTGTCTCTTTAAGTTTTTGTATTTTTAGCATGATATTATTAAAGTACTAGCTTGAAACTCGTTTATTACACAAGTTTTTCAATTAAAGAATAAAGATAGCATATAAGTTAAGCAGCAAATACTTATATAGGAAGACATCATAAACAAAATACAATACATAATTAAATTACAATTTATTATCAACTAGCATTTCGACCCTTCGCGAGGCGGTGGGGGTGTCAAACCGTAACGAAGGACTCCAACGACGTTCAAACGTGACAATGAAAATGGATGTTGATTAGCATTCGACTATAACATTGGAGACTTTATCAAAAACGAAACAACTATACACGCTTTATCACTACCAACCACAAACAACAATAGGGATGAGGTCGGTACCGAAAATCCTGATTCCGAAATCATATATTCTTGGTATCGGTACGGGTACCGGTATTGAAGATAAAAATCGAAAAATACCGGTACTGCACCGATACTGAAACTCAAAACTTTGATATCGATTCGGTACCGACGATATCAAATCAGTACCGATTTCGATACCAGTACCAGTCGGTACCAATACCGAATTTGCTCAACCATAAACAACAATACTCAAAAAGTTACTGAGGATTTGACAATTTATGGTTGAAACTTTAGTAAATAAAGATTCAAAACCTCAAATGACAATAGAATCCTAACTAATAATATTTTAGGAATCACTAATCACAAATGAGAACACTAAGTTTTTTTTTTAACACAAATATAACAATTATAAGTCTCATCAAATAATTCATATTAAGATACCGAACCAACGAAAAGTGAATTCTAGGCTTATCACGTTTAGTTAAATTTGCTATGGTAAAAGTTTTATGATAAAAGTTTTATTATCAAAATTGAGGGTCCAAAAATTTAAGATGTAAGTTGAAAGGGAAATGCTTTATTACCAAAGTTGAGGAGCCAAAAAATAAATTTGTGAAATTAAAATTGGAGGCTAAAAAGTATATATTGCAAATGTCTAACAAACCATAGTTTGTAAATAAATTGAGGGCCAAAAGAAAAATATTTGAAACTCATAAGGCAAAATTCCCAGAATCAAACTTCTAAAGTTGTATCTTAGTTATTAATGTACTTTAAATTTAATCCAGGAGTTAACTAAGGTGATGAATCCAAAAAAAAAAAAAAAAAACAGAAACATAAACATTACAGAGGGGAATTGAATCATTGAAACTAATTGTCGCCGGAATATGTTCATCTTTACTGTAGTTGGCATATTCATTTTGAGACTGGCTCCAAGTTAGTTTTTCAAAATAATTTGTAACTCTTGCTGGCCAAGTAATGTAGGAGGATTTGGTGTCAAGTCTTGATCGATAAACAAATATGAATTAAACGTCTAACTCTCTTTATATTATTAAGAAAATATAATTAAAAAACTGACTACAACTCTCAAACCCTAACTTAGTTGCATCGAGTTGAACCCTAACTCGGTTACCAGTGGTGAAGCTTGGACTAAGACACGAGGGGGGGCTCAAAATGCATAAAAAAAATTCACAAACGATGAGGGGCGGACTCAAATTTTCGGCTGAAAACGCCAAAATTCACACTACGCATAAAAAAATTCGGGCGAAAATGGGTAAATTTACACTGCTACGCGAAAAAACGGGGGGGGGGGGACCCCCGGCTCTAAGTAAGCTCCGCCAATGTCGGTTACATATCGTGTGTGTCTCTAGATGACCCTAACTCGGTTGCATCTCACACGTGTGTTCTATACTGTCTAACCATGACCCGGTTTATATAAACTAATCTAGCTTGCTAGTCAAGACATTACCAATTATAATTACAAAACAATTAGGGTATGTTTGGCAAGGTGCTTTTAGGGGCTTCAAGCTTCAAGCTTTTAAGGTAAAGCTCATACTCAATTAAAAGCCTTGTTTGGTTGAAGGAGCTTGAAGCTTTTAGGTCATGAGAAAAAGCTTAAAGCTTAAAGCTTCAACTAGTAGCGTTTAAAAAGAGCTACAAGCTTTTAGTATTTTAATTACTTAAATAACCTTTCAAAATAAGTACATTTAATATTATTGTTTTTTAGTTATGCCTATTTTGGTTATTTTATACATTTTAGTAAAAGCTCCAGCTACTCTGCCAAACACCTAAATATATCTAAAAGCTACAGCTTCCAGTTACCAGCTACAGCTACCAGTCACCAGTTACCAGCTAGTTTTGCCAAACATACCCGTAGTAGCATTTAAAAAAGGAGTTTTTTCTCCAAACTTAAAAGCTTCAAGCTCCTTCAACCAAACAAGACTTTTAGTTGAGTATGAGCTTTTTCTTAAAAGCTTGAAGCCCCTTAAAAGCTTCTAAAAGCTCCTTGCCAAACATACCTTTAGAGCATTCTCATCCCACCCCCTATCTCCAAACCAAAAATTACAATAAAACTCACTTTATTTTCTCTTTCCATTTCAATTAAATAATACTTTTTATACCTTTTATCATTATCTTTTCTTTTTCCTTCACTCACAACCACTTTCAAAATATATTAAAAAATTATAGGGGATGAACAGTAACTTTTCAAATATACAGAAAAACCACTATTGTTTCTAAAATATAAAAACTATTCACTCACAACACCTTAAATCACTCTCTAAATTATAAAAACACCCCTCACATAATATGAGGGGTTGGATGAGAATGCTCTTAAAAAGCATAACCAATTATGACCTACTTGTCAATATTGGTCCTTCAAGTTCACCGACTTGTGACTTGAAGTCCAAAATTACGTCCAACATAATGTTCTTTGTATTTTGTTATGTACAGTCAATCATGGGAAGCACAAAACAACATTTTTATAGAAAGGGTCACATGTAGCAATTGAATATTTACGAAATTCAAACCAAACATTTATCTACAAAATTACACACAAAGCAAAGTTTTATTATGATGATTTATTCGATCAACCTTATTTAGTAGTGGTGGCGGTATAACATACGCATGCATGGTTATCTAACGATTAGAGTAGACACCAATGAAATCGGTAAAGCGAGAACCCACATAAAGCTTCCCATTCTGCTCCTGAACCAAAGTGATTGACGTCTTAAAGTACTCCGTGGCAAATGACACTATTTGCAACACATTTTCATTCGAATTGAACCTCACTCCTTGAGGTGTGGTGAGCGGCATTGCTGGCCTGTATCCAATTGAAACGGCCACCCAAAACTCTCCCAATCTCCCTGCTCGCTTTATCTTATTCGGGTTCCCATCAGTATTCAGCAAAAGTTCCTTCTGATTTGCTTTGGGTCCCACTAGCCAGTATTTTGTAATTCGGCGACCACTAAGCTCGGGTACAAGAACAAATGTTCCATCGGCACTGACTGCTGGACCACCCCCACCGGACAGACCTGTAAGCAAAACAGATACTTGTCTGGTAACCGGGTTGTAACGCAATAATCTACCTGTTGAATCGGGAATAAATCCAGGTTGTGTTGTATTTCTGCATCAAAATAGACATTTAAGTTCCCTTTTGGTTGGACTACATGTGTTAAGATAGGATTAGTAGAAACTTGATCCTTTTGTTAATTTAAGTTAATATGGGTATCTACCTGATATCATAAGTCAAACTAGCATCAATGAAATAAACATGGCTAGTTCTTAAGTCAACGTCAACACCACCAACAAATTTGAAACCACCAGCAAGTTGAGTTGCAAGCCCGCCCTGAGGCCCAACAACTAGAAGCCCATAATACGCATCAGCTATGTAAAGAAGGCCTGTTATAGGGTGAAAGCTAAGAGCCAGCGGCCTTCCGCATGTTGGTCCCATATTTGGATCAGTCGTGCCATCACACACTTAGCTTACTCCTGATCAAAATATATATTAAAAAAACACAATAATTAATAAGACTGCGCAACCTAGAAATCACACAAGAAAATCCTTGGCGTTTAATTTGTATATTTGCCTTTTGAAAGTTAATGAAAAATCAAATTTAGATTACTTAAGAGCCAAGTATATATGTCATTTGGACATATAAAGTTGTAAAATATTGTGTAAAATAAGCGATTCTAACTTCAATGAATTGAGTCGTTCTTGAATGATACTATATATATTTTCTCTCATTTAATTAATCAAGCATGCAAAAATAAACAGACAACCGTTTGCTTATTTAAGTCCCTACAAAGATAATTTTATATCCATTTACGTATTCATCAAAAGAAATAAAATAATGATATTACTAGAGTGTGTGTAGGCAATTTTGAGGGCGAACACTTCAATATCAGTTGTCGACTTTTAAAAATTAGAACCCGTAAGCTCGGAGGCTCATCAGTTAGATTAATATATAAAATCTGTTGTTGTTGGTTTATGTTTGTATATAGTGAACGAAAGGACATGAACATATATATATCTTCGTTCGTGTTTGTTGGGTTCGTCATGAATGAGTAAGCATATAACGTGACCTTGTCAGTGTAGTATATGCGAAATCAACGAAACCGACGCAGGGGCCGAGCCATTTCAATATCCTACAATCCCTTACGGTGGTAAAAGGACCTTCAGTCAAGAAAAAAGCAGCTGATTCCGGGCCGACAACCCCTTGTGGCAAGTTGATCTTACTAAAATGGTAAATTGGCCGGAAACAACGACAAGAGTGTAAAGAAATGCAACAAAAACAGAAAGCAAGGAAGGTGTTGGAGTGGTCATGCTTGAATATGTATTTGATTCAAGAGTAGTGCGCATAGCTCTTATTTATAGGAAAGAAAATTAGAGCCGTCATTTTAGGAAATGTAATGTGTAGTTCATTCTTCATCTCCATCTCTAAAATTACAATAAAAATCAATGCTTCTCCAAATTTAACCATGAACAATAAATATTTTTGTCTCCTCTACTCGTAACCACTCAAAACCATACTCTTAAAAATAGAGAATACTCACATAAATTTGAAGAACCGGTTAGGAATGCTTATAATTGTGTGTATATTCTCCTTTAGTTTTGGAGATATTGTTAATTATCCTATTTATCTTGTTTGGATTGGAGAGAATGACTTGTCAATCGATGAGCAGAAAGATGAAGAAATACCGTGAAGTTAGATTCAAGTTTCAGTATGGACCATCCAATTCAGCAGATAGTGCTTTTCTAAATAAACTTTTGCTCGGTTGAATTAAGGACGAAATGATTTTAACCAAAGAATGAGCAATTGAATTCGTTGTTAGAAAGGGAGAAAACAATTGTGGCAGAGCTGAAGACATGATTTTACTCCAAAAGGGGTTTTAGGGGATTCTAATCAAAACTACATAGCTTAGATTGGTTTCGCGTGTAAGCTTAGACGGCTAACATCACTGTATTTACTTTCACCTTATACTTTATACTCTTTTCTAAGTTAATTAAGTTAACCAAATTTCATAAAATTACATAGCATCGGAGCATACCCACTCATTACTAGAACACAGGGCTGCGACCAAAATTTTCTACTGAAAAAACAGTATCAAATTTAGCGAGCAATTTCTCACCGATATGCAAATTAAGCAAGGTTACTTGATAGGTAGCTAAGCGACTGGAGTTTTTGCAACCATTTATTTTTTTGTGATAAATTCATGGAAGAAATATGGTATTTTTGAATGCGACCATCTTAGCGGTGGGGAATATGTTATGTTTGTCTTGTCACCATTGTGGCAGTCGCAAATCAAAATAGGTAAAATGTAAGTGCACACTTTTTAAAGGAGCGGGAAACTCCATATATTAGCAGGGCCGGCTTGGGCATAGGGCAATATGGGCGACCGGTCGGGACACTTAATTTTCGGAGGCACAAATTTTATATATTTTTATGAAAAAAATATGTATATTTAATGTTTTACCCTAATTATATAATAACAAGCTTGGTCTAGTGACAAAAGGATATGACTATCAACCAAAAGGTTAGGCTCTAGTCTCACTTGAGACATTTTTAAGCTTATTTTTATACAAAAAGTTACCAAGTAAGCCTATTTAAAAATTTAATTGTTTAAATCAAACAAAAAACCATTTACATAAGGCCTAATTTTATTATATTTTTTGCTTATATTATTTCATTACTTGTTAGGGTCTACGGGTCTTTTTATTTTGTCTCGACCAAGAAATATAAATTCTCGAAAACGGCCATGCATATTAGGGTTATAATGTAATTTTTTCTCCAAAATTAACCCTCATCAATTAAAGGCATTCATTCAACCCTAGGTCTCCCATTGATTGAAGAAACCTCATCGATTGAAAGTCAATTAATTTTTCTATGACATTGAACTCTGCGCTCAGTTCTTGTTCCAAGAGTTGCCCTAAATAGTTTCCATGTTTGGTTACTAATAGTTAGGGGTGGGCAGACAAACCGGTTAACCAAACCAACCCGAAAATCAAATCGAAACTGAACCGGGTTGAAACCTATTATGTAGAAACCGGTTTAAAACCGATTGAAACCGTAGGTTTGGAAGCGGTTTGTACTTTCACTACCGAAACTTGTTTCTGACCGGTTAACCGAACCGAAAGCGGCCAAAACCGGTCAAAAACCGAAAAAAAACGATCGTAACCCGAACCGAAATCGATCGTAAACCAGTCAAGAAGACGGTTTCAACCTGAACCGAAATAGATCACAGGCCGGTTTTAACTTTTATTGACCAAACCGAACCAGTTTCAACCCGAACTGGTTTAGGGTTTGAAACCGGTTTGTGTGCCTCTACTAATAGAGTAATAGCAGTACATAGTACCCCTAAATTGTTTCCATTATTGGAATATAGTATTAGGGGTTTATTATCGAGCCCACGGGCTTGATATATGTCAATATATTGTAATCACTATTGAATGGAATGAATCAATCAAATATTTTACCATCTTATATGGTATTAGAGCCATCCCATGCTCTTTACCACTTCATTTGCCCCACTCAAAAACAAATCATAGCCATCGTCACTTATGTGCTCTAAATTATATATAAATAAAATTTAATATTTCCTACACTTTTAGTAGTACTCAGGTTTGTTTTTATTAAATTATTAATCCTAATTAGTTCATATTTGGCTTTAAAGATTTTACGGGTCAACAAGCTAAAATGAAGTACTTATATTAAACTTGAGGTTGACAAGTGAAACTTAAACAAATTCTATATAGTATTTTCTTTATTATTAATAATTTATAAAGAAATATATTTTCAAAGATGGTTTAATATTTAACTACATATTTGAATCTATTAAATTAATTTAAATAGTAATTAAAGTTGGTTTAATTGGCGATGAAGGGTCATCAAGTGAAGAAGTAATTTGCGAATTTCAATTATCAAACAAAGTGAAAAATAGAATGCAAGTCAAATTGTTTTTGTTATCTTACTACACTAACAAAAGAAAATGTTGAAACTTAGGTGTTAAGACCACATTTCTCTTAATTCATAATCTATTTTCTCATTCATTCTAGCTATTTATGGGTCATGGGTCAAAACCATTTTGTCTAATGGGTTATATCATAGCGTGGATTTTATTCATTATTGAATTAAGTGTCATTTTCATATATGAAGTTTGACCAACTATTCAACTTTAGTAGATCTTTTAAATTTCTTTCAAATCAACACCTGGTGTTTCCAAAATCATGCTATTTTAGTACTTTCCTTAACCCTGTTTGTTTTTTCCATTAAGTCTACATTAAATTAATCCATAACTATTTTGAGAATCACAACTGAAATAAGACCTTATTTATCTTTATTATTTGACAAAACCCATGTAATACACGGGTTCAAAAGCTAGTCAAGAATAAATGCGGGAAAATGTGTCATCAGAATGTTAATGCAAGTGAGATATATTACATGGTAGGGTTGTGCAAGAAACAGAAAAAACCAATCTGAAACCAAAAAGTCGAAAAAATTCAAATCGAGAAAACCGAACCGAAACAAAAACCAACGGTTTGATTTTATATTTTTATAAAAAATGAACTAACAGCTCGGTTTTGGTTTCGCATATTAGAAAACCAAAAAAACCGAACCGAACTGAATTTCTGTATTTTTATTTTTATTATAAGTAATTTATAATAATTTAATAAATATATAATTCAAATACTTTTGTTCCAATGTATACACAATAGTCAATTAGTTAACCATTAACAAAATTATTTATACCTAAATTCATTATTTCGGTAAACTTTCTTTTCGGCAAAAAAATTTCAAGCTCAAATGGCAAAATCCGAAACCAAAATGAAAACCGAAAAACCGAAACCAAACGGTTTCAAAAATCCAAAAACTGAAGTTTTGGTTTTCGGTTTGGTTTTAGCCCAAAATCACACTGAACCGCACCATGGACACCCTTATTATATGGGCTTGCAAGTGAATTGAATAATATCCAGATAACTTATGTGGGCTAGAGTATGACGCAAGAAAGAAAGACGCAATTTTAAGGACTTGACACACCGAATTAATTTGGAGGGTTTGGGAATTATTTTAAGGGTGTGTCGGCAGAGACTTGAGGGAGAGAATTAATAATTCAGAGGAGCCGCGAGTTTCAAAGTTGGAGACGACTTGGGTTGGCAGAAGCTTGAATCAATTTTGGAGCATTAATCGGTTTGTTATTTGTTCGGTTTTGAGTTTTAGACATTATTTCTCTTTATTCTAGAACTATTAGACATGAGTGTTTCTACTATTTATTTTGATTTTTTTTTGTTTATAAGTAGGTAAACTTGTTTGAACTATCTAGGTTTGATGAAATAACGATGATTTAACGATTGTTTGGTGTTTAATGAGCGTGTAATTGATTACCTATTGTCAAGTTTGGAATTTGTGGCTATAATCTGTGTTTTTACTACTGTAATTATTGAGTCTGATCTTATTACACCCTGTATTGTTATATCTTGGGTGAATTGGTTTTGTGTTTGACTTTTATTGCACGTATGTTGAATAATGTGTGTTTCGGTTAAGTGTGGTAGGCGCCCCCATTGGGTTTAGTTTGGTTAGATTGTTTAGATCAGTAGTTTCACCCCCTTTTAGTTGGACCAAGACATTAGGGGTCAGTTTATCTCTTTGGTCTAGTCGATTTAGTTAGCCGTCTCGAGACTTCGGTCAGTTTTCTAGTTGTTGATCTGGTTAACTTGTAGACTGATTTTTATGATCCTTAATACCAAATTACCCCATATATTCTAGGTTTGTTAAAACTACGGGCCTTAGAAGAGTTTGCAACTTTGATATGGACCAAGTAATAAGTCATTAGGGTACTTAGAGAGTCATCCGTGCATTAACGTGTTGTCTAGGCATAGTTAATGGTTTTTAGAATCTGGTTTTGTGAGTTTGTTAACATCAGAGCATCATTGATAGTCATTGAGGATCCTACATAGGTGGTTCCCTTTAATTATATCTAAAAGTTCTGTTAGTCCAGTTAAGTCTTGTTAAAATTTACCGTTAGTTAAGTTAAGTATGTTTGTTAAGAGTGTTCTAATAAAATAAAATAAAATAAAATATATTTATTAGGTAGGACCTAGTTTGCGTTAAGTATTTTGAGCCACTTCACGTGTCTTTGTGTTCGATACTCGAACTTTCTAGACTATGCTACTATGACCGGTACACTTTCCGTTTGTGTGAAGCTTAGTTAGGTTATTCAGCCCTTTTAAGACTTAGTGTTGAATTGCAAGATTTAATATACATACACACACACACACATACATACATACATACATACATACATACATACATGCATACATAACTTCTTTTTCACATCAAGTTTCCGGCGCCGTTGCCGAGGTCACGGTTTGAGGCGATTAGAGAACTACCCAAATTGGGGACTTTCCTGTTTATTTTTGTGTTTTTTAATTTAGTTTAGTTTAAATTTTAGTTAATTTTAGTTCCTTCTTCTTCCTCCATGTCTACCTCTATTCGAGAATATGGGTGATCAACCGGCCAGGAGATGTGTAGCCGACTACGGTAGGCAATCAACAAACATCCACTCTAGCATCACTTTGCCAGCCGCCGAGGTAGCCACAAATGGGAAATGGTTTTTTCCTTCCCATGAAATCCAGTTGATACGAGGTTCCATTCAGTTTCACCGGTTGAGCAATAATGGCCCATCCAATCATATCTCAATGCTCGTAGCCATATGCAACACTTTCAATATCGGAAATGTTAACAATAAAGCTATATAACTCTGATTGTTTATGCTCTCTCTCACTAATAAAGCTTTTAAATGGCTTAAATATTTTCCCTGAGGTTCCATAACCACTAGGACCGGCCTTCATGAGAAGTTCATGAATAAATACTTCCCACCGTCTAATATGGCTCATATTTGTGTCGAAATTTGCTCTTTCGTATAAGGACAGATGAGTCGTTCTGTGAGTTCTAGGAGAGATTCAAGGGCCTTAGTTTTAGTTGTCCTCATCATGGTTTGGATAAGTGTATGCTTGTTGAGAATTTCTACAATGGAGTCACACAGCACACCTGGGAGATGCTGTAACATTTTGGATTTTTTGTATTTGTATTCGTTTGTATTTAACCCGACTCGGGAATATGATTCGGACCTTTCGGATTATTAAAATTTTCATTTATTAATATTTAACTTGGTCTAACCTATTTTATATTCTCATAACTTTTAAACTGGTCAAACAACCCTTAGAAACCCTTAAAACAGCTAAAAATCGCATTTATAGAAGTACATGGACTATTTTTTGATAAAAATCAAGAAACTTAGGTTCTGTTTGTTTTTGCTTAAAAGGTCTGTAAGGGGCTTACGTCTGCGGGCGCACAGATATAAGCTTCTGAAGACTGTTTGTTTTTTTTTAGAAGAAAAATATCTGAAAAATGCTTTTATGATCTTAAAAAATAAGTTATTGTTCAACTTCTTCACACTTCTTTCATATCCTATCATCACCCAATGTCCAACACCAACACCACCCATCGTGCGTCACCACTATCACCGTCCACCACCACCCACCTTCCGCCACCACCACCACCACCACCCACCACCTCCTTTCACCACCACCACCACCGTCCATCACCACCACCACTCCACTACCATCACCACCGTCTGCCACCACCACCACCCACCGTCATCGTCCACCACCACCACCCACCGCTCGCCACCACCATCGTCCACCACCCACCACCACCACCGTCCATCAGCACCACTACCCACCATCGGCCACAACCATCGTCCATTACCACCACCCACTGTTCGCCACCACCACCGTCCACCACCCATCACCACCGTCCATTACCACCACCCACGATCGGCCACCACCACCATCCACTACCATCACCATTGTCCACCACCCACCAAAATTACCGTATATCACCACCACCCACCGTCCGCCGCCACCACCACCCACCCCCACCATCCACCGTCGACCACCACCACCGTCCACTACCACCACCACCGTCCACCACCCATCCCAACCGCCCATCACCACCACATATCGTCCGCCACCACCACCACCCACCACCACCGTCCATCACCATCACCCATCGTCCACCACCACCGCTTACCCCAACCACAATCGTCTGTCACCAATCGTCCACCACCACCCACTTCCATAGTTCGTACACAACCACCAATTATTTTAGCAGTCTATAGACGTTAAATAAATTTTATCTACTTTGATATGTATGATAGGTAACTAATTTTCAGCTTATGCAGACGATATCCAGTTTATAAAACAAACAATATTATATTTTCAGATATGCAGACTTTCAGACCACATCTTCAGTTTCAGACATGAAATCAGATTGCAAACAGTTTTTGTCTTCAAAAACAAACAGCACCTTAAGCCCTAAGATAAGTCATATGATGTTATAATGTGTCCAAATTCGTTCCCTTATTATTGCAAACGAAATCTTTAGGTTATTAGGCTCGTTTTCGTTATCAATTAGTTATTTCGTTTCCTAATTGAGTTGCTTACCTAATAAACAAGGTTTAACCCTTAATAGTTAACCAAAACATGTCATTAAAACCCTAAAAACTACTGAAATATCAGCCACCATCTCTGTATCAAGAATTACCTCTCCTCCTTTGGCAATTTCTTCAAGTTTCTTCAAGATTTTTAAGCTTTAGTTTGACTTTGGTGTTCAAGTCTCATTTGACGTCGATTATCTTCTAGTTCTAATTATCGTTCGGGTTAGTTGTCTTCTGTGTTTTTGTGTGTTTTCATCCACTTAACAACAACCCTCAATCAATTTCTGTGATTGATGGTGATTTGGTAGTCAATTTGATTTTGTCCCGTTAAAGGGCACAAAAGTCAACTTTTGTGATTTTTCAATTACTATATCTTCTGGTCAAAAATAGCTTTCGGGCAAGAAGCCTTTTTTATTTATGATGAGATATTGAGTATGCTGGTCAGAACCTGACTCTAGATTCGAAGTTCAGATTCTGAACAGTACCGACTCGCTTTAATATTTAAAAATTCATATCTTGAGTTTTATATGCCTGTTTAATCTGATTCCACTGACATTATTCTAGGTATTAATTCTACTTTATTGTCTCCAAGTTTCATGTTCATTCGTGTCAGCTCAGTCAGCACGTCAAAGTTTCGAGTTTGGGTTTTTTTTTATTATTTTCCTTAAAACTCATCTAAATAAAAAGGTGAGCAATCACTCCCCGTTTTTACTGTTTTAAAAACGTTTAGGGACTTTATGCATACTTATTAATATTTTCGTATTATATATTATCCATAACTAGCAAAACATGATTATTGAGTTGTTGATCAGTTAAATGTTTACATGCTTATTTGCTACTTGTCTAGTTGATTTTCATTACTGCATTCGGAGAGGTTCATCATAATCTCATTCTAGCATGATACCGTCATAGTAGCCAAAGCCTGGTTCACTAGGAAATGGTCAACTGACACCAATTACTTGCTCATTGTTCAATTGTTGATACTCACAATATTAGTTTGCAGTTTTTCTAATATATTATATTCAGTGTCAAAATCTGGTGATTACTTACTCAAACTTGTGTTGACAAATGTATTCTATTTTGTATGCATATTTTAGGTTATCATATCGTTTGAAGTGAAGATGAAGATCATTTAGAACGAACTTTAGGATATCTAAATAAAGATACAATTTGTTTGAATAATTTGGTTATTTTTTTGGATTTATTTATAACAACTTGAGACAATGTGTACTTGATTGAATTTAATAAATTAATTTAGATATTGCCATTTAAATTGTATGATAGTGTCTTGTGAGCTGTGAACCAATAGTTCGCACCCTGGAAATTATACCTTAGGTTGGGTGTGACAGATGTTAAATCAGATTGCCAATGGAAACCTCTTGAAGAATAAGGATTCGGACGAGTGTTATTACCTTTTGGAAGTCTTAGTAGTGAGTTACGATGGGCAGAAGATCAAGAGTTCATATACGACATCAAGAGGGGTATTACAAGTCGACTCAAATACTTCAATGCAAGCACAGATCGACTCATTAATGAAGATGGTGAAGGATCTGACTAGAAGAGCGCTGCAAAATGCGAGATATGTCGTAGAAGCCACGACACCATTGACTGTCAGGTCAGTTTGGTGGATAATCAGGAAGAGGTTGACTTCGTGAAAAACTCCATGCATTTCTATAATGCATCATTCAGTGGTAATAATGGTCGAAGGAATCAGAATAGCTTCCGTAATGGAAAACCCAGTGGATACCAAACGATATCAGCAGCAGCAACGAGAAAGTATTTTGGATAGGGTCGTTCGAGTCAGGAAAGTTCAGAACAAGGTTTAAGCGGAGAGAAGAAAGCCTCACTTGAGGACATGATGGCTGAGATTCTGAGTCGTGATGAGCAGAGCTGAGCTACTAATGAAGCGAAATTCACTGAGCACGATGCTATGCTGAAGAACTAAGCCGCAACGATAGTAAATCTTGAGAGACACCTTGGGGAGATTGCCAAGCGGCTATCTGAAAGACCACCTGATCATTTGTCGAGTAACATAGAAAAGAATCCAAGAAGGCACATGAATGCCCTATTCATCGTCAAAACGAGGAATCTATCAAGGAGGTGTTATAATTGGAGAAGGTTCCTGACGTGGTGCGATCAACCAGGCTAAGCCCAATAATTACTGAACATTTAGGAAAGTCTAAAAAGATGAAAGAAGAGGAGAAGTTGAAGGAACCAATAAGGGTCACATCTCCCTTTCCTAGGTAGAATACTCTAAGAACAGTTACGCTGAGAATAGTGACTATGATGGTATGCTATTGAGGTTTTAGATTTTAGTCGATAAATATTTATCTTAGGGAGTATATAGCACAATTCAATAATAATTAAGATATGCTTGTAAGACCTTATTTGACTTTTCATCTATCCAGATTCCACCCAAGTGCAAAATTCTTCTTACCATTCAAGATTTCCTGACTTACGAGTTAGGTTAAACCAGTTTGTTTCGACTCTAGCTTAATTATGTTTGAAATGGGGTAAGGGGAGCTGCAACTCTTTAAGTGTAGGACCTATAGGTTTATTGATAATACATAAACTTAAATGCTAAATACGATTGGGGGCTTGATAGGTTGGCATATGGGTTAAAGTGGATAAACATATTGACAATCGCGGTTAATGTGCTTATTTGTTCTGATACTATTATTAGTAATAAAAAGTAAACATAAATAGTCCAAGAGTTGTCGTTTTTTCTTGGTTATGATTCTGTGCAGATTTTTTTAAGGACGAAAAAAGTTTAAGTGTGGGGACATTTCATGTGCTCTAAATTATATATAAATAATATTAGTATTTCCTATTCTTTTAATAGTACTCGGGCTCATTTTTATTAAATATTACTCCTAACTAGCTCATATTTGGTTTTAGAGATTTTAAGGGTCAACATGATAAAATGAAGTATTTATATTAAACTTGAGGTCGACGAGTGAAACTTTAAATATTCTATTCTATATAGACAATGGCGGATTTTCTCTTGGGCCAAACCGGTCCTTGGCCCTACCATGTTTTTGGCTCGGTAGTTTATTTAAAAAAAATCCAATATATATATATATATATATATATATATATATATATATATGTATGTATGTATGTATTGAGTCTGGCCCAACCAAGTTAGTTGAGTCCGGCCCATCCATATTATTTAAGTCCGGGCCAGCCTTTAATTAAAAAATAAATAAAATTTGTTTAAAGCTGAAGAACGAGAAATCGTTTACGAAATAAACCTAAAGATAAAGAAATAATAAGAGATACAACTCCATAAGACCAAGACCAAGCCCAAACCCAAATAAATTTTAAACAAAAAACAAACAAACATTAAGTCTAAAATCCAACTCAACCATCTGGACGATGCTCAAACACAACAACAAACGGGGTTTCTATTGTGCGTTGGCCACTGTGTGACTTACTGACTTTTGAGGTTTAGTAGAGAAGTCTGAACAGAAGCTGAGACGCAAGCAGGTGAATTGATGAAATGGTTTGGGTGTGAAATCAATGAATTGATTGATTGGGCGTTGTCGTTGTCCGCTATGTCCTGAGGTTTGGAACTGACTCGTGTGGGTGTGAAATCGATTAATCGAAACAGTCAACATAAGCAAGTAGAGATTAGGTTCTGCAATTTGCATTTCACAATTTTGTATTTTTTTTTTCAATTTGGTAGGTTAGGGTTTGGATTTATTGTTCGACCCGACCTGAACCGGATTGTCACCCCGAAACTTATAAGTGGGGAAAAAAATTTGGGTCTTGTGATTTTCGGCCCATCCATACTAGATGTTTAAGATCCGCCATTGTATATAGAGGTGTGTAAATAAACCGGTTAACCGAACCGACCTGAAAACTTAACCGAAACCGAAGCGGATTGAAATCGATTATGTAGAAACCGATTTGGAACCTATTGAAACTGTAGGTTCGGAACCGGTTTGTAATCTTCTCCACCAAAACCGGTTTCAAACCAGTTAACCGAACCAAACCGGGCAAAAACCGGTCAAAACCTGAACCAAAACCGATCGTACTATGGTAAGAAACCGGTTTCAACCTAAACCGAAATCGATCCTAAACTGATTTTGACTTTTGTTGACCAAACCAAACCGGTTTTGACCCAAACCGGTTTTGAGTTTTAAACCGGTTTGTGCACCTCTAATCCTATATATTGATTTTCTTTATTGTTTAATCTATAATATATATAAACGAAAACCCTAAAATCCTACGTGTCGCGATGTGGTCGCTCCCCCCGTTTTATGGAAGCCACCAGATTGCTTAATTTTTAAATAGAGGCCTCTCATTGATTTAAACCCAAATTCATGGGTATGGGTATTACAAAAACCAGATAGCTCTTAAATAGGTTATAACATTTCGTTAAATTAAAAATCAATCTTACCAATTATTTGATATGAAAATCCTATAAAATAAGGATATACTAAAATTTAATATCCAATTTAAAAAGAAAAAGATATTATTTATAATTAATAAACAATTTTGTAGTAAAAAACATAAGCGGTCACGGGTCACCAAATCTAGATAGCTTTTAAAAGGGTTATAACATATCATTTATTTATGAAACTCTTTCATCATCAAACCCTAAGTATATTATTAACTTTCTTACAATAAAGAAAATTAAAATCCAAAAAATAAATATTAAAAAATGAAAAATGTAAAACAACCATTCCCTCAAGCCATCAGATTGCTTTATTTGTAAATGAAGGTTTCTCACGCATTTGACCCGATTTCACGGGTAAAGGTCTCACCAAACCCAGATAGCTCTTTAACGGGTTATAACATCTTATTATATTAAAAATTAATCTCATAAAATATTTGATATCAAAATCCTATAAAATAGAGATATACTAAAAATTAATATCCTATTTTATTTAAAAAAAGATATTATTTATAATTAAGAAACAATTTTATAACAAAGAAAATAAACGGGTAATGAGTATCACCAAAACCAGATATCTTTTGAACCGGATTATAACATATCATTTATTTGTGAAACCATTTTATTATCAAACATCAAGTATATTAATTATTAAGTTCTTACAATAAATAAAATTAAAATTCAAATATACATATATAAATATTAAAAATGAATAATGTAAAACAACCCCTGTAATACGGGGGGATAAAATCTAGTTATTTATAAAGGAATATATTTTCAAAGATGGTTTAATATTCAACTGCATTTTAAAAGCATTAATTTAATTTAAATGCTAATTAATGTTGGTTTAATTAGTGATGAAGGGTCAATGCGTGAAGAAGTGATTTGAGAATTTCAACTTCCAAACAAAGAGAAAATATGCCATCAGAATGTTAATGCACGTGGGTTTTATTAAATCTGCATATGAGATATTACATTACATGGGCTTGCAGGTGAATTGAATTATATCCAGATAACTTAAATGGGCTAGAGTATGAAGCAAGAAATTAAGAAAGACGCAATTTTAAGGACTTGACTCCGCGAATTAGTTTGGAGGGTTGATGTGGTTAATAAATATTTCCTACATTTTTGAATTAGTTTTTATTAAATAATATTTTTTTTGGTATGTATTTGAATTTTAAAGTTTTGAAGAGACAACATGCTAGAATGAGGTATTTATACTAAGCTTAAGATCAACGTCTCAACGAGCGAATAGTTGAACATAATTATCAAATAATAATATGTGACATTTGAGCCAAAATAAGGTACACCTCAGTATGTATTTACCGATTAAGCAAATAAATGCCTTTTGCATAACAAACGAACGATTAACCGAACGGGTCGGGTTATGACTCAGATATCTCGGGGGGCCATCTATAAGTGATATACGATCTATACAAGCTAAAATATTAGAAATATGGCCTTAGTTTGATAGCAAACAAGTTAAACGAAAATATGCTCGTTTAACTACCCGCTATAGATTTAAACGCGAAAGATAGTTACAAACCAAGCATTGTATCATCCGTTAAGCCGAAAAAGACTTACCAAAAACTTACTTGAAATGTTTTAAGTGATCCGTGAAAATATTTTTGATTTTTACAAAAATATAGTATGTTTTTGTAATTTTACACAAAACTAGCCGAAAAACACTCGTTTTCGCGTTGTTTAACGTACCCGATAAGTTTTTCGCGCCAAAAACCGAACCCGAATTAAATTTGGACCGGGCTTTTCGTATTTGGGCTTGAGAAATCAGAAACTTGGGCCAAAATGGGCCCATGGACTTCCGATCGGCCAGCAGCCACCCCCCTTTTTATTCTTTCACATTTAAACTAGATCCAAGATATTTTCAACATTATTTCTTGAAAACTCTGGACATAAGCTCTGTTCCAGCCAGAAAACCTTCAAACCCTAAGGTAAAGGGCTTAAATAAGTAGCTTTTATGCTTGTTTAAACTTGTTTAATACAATAAAAACATGTTTTGGTTACTAAAAATCATTCCTAACCGTGTAAAAATCCTAAAAATGGTCCATAAACATGTTTTGACCATAAACACGGTAAGGAACCTGTTTTGATAGTTTTTTTGGCCATAAACACGGATTAAAGGGTTGAAACGGCGTTTTTACGGTTCAAAAGTTCGTTTTTGTGCACTAGCCGAAACCCTAAGTTAAGGGCTGTTATGTTGATGAAAAATTGCTTGGTTTGTGATATAGGACTTGTACCTAGATTTCTTAGAAGCACAAGAACCTGAAAACTTGATTAAAAAGTCGAAAACGAGCCAAACCCGCTAAGGTAATGCCGAAACACTCGCTTACGGGCTATTTAGGTTAAGGTTGTGATGTGCATATTGTTAGGACTTTAAATTTTTCAGGAACATCAGGGACCATGTCAATGAGTCCCTGTTTAAATTTGGTAATTTTTCGACCATCCGAGAATATCTGGCGAATTTATTACCGAATTGGGATGTTTATTTGGGAAAAATAGCTAAATTACTTCAAAAATTATGAAATTTTTCTGGGAACTCAGATTTGATGTATTTTGGTCACATATGAATTTTGGGATCATTTGGAGAAGTTTAAAGGTGTTTTGTTTATTTGCGTTCGTGTGAATTTTTACAGCCGAATTTAGGCTGAAAAGAATATTGCACGAGCTTTTTACATTCTAAAATTGATACAGGTTGTTTTGGGACATGATTTGACTATTCAGGAATTTTTATGGAATTTTTGGAAATTGTTTGGGGTAAACGGACGATTTTCAGGCGAAATATAGCTGATAAAAATGAATTTTTATAAATTAATAAATCAGTAAATAAATTCCAGAAATATTTTTATTAAACTCTACATATTTTAATTTATAAGTGGCTAAATTTTCATAATTTAATGATTAACGGTTAATTAATTATGCTAATCTGAATATTAAACAAATTCAGTTTTTATAAAAACCGGCAAGTTCGCGACTAGTGAATCTGTGGGAAAATCAAAACACCAAGAGTGATCAAAAATCATATTTTTGGACTAATTAAATGAAAATGAACTTTTCTATGAGAAACCTGGACAATCCGGGTGGATTGTGCGCGTTTCTTCTCAAATCAAACTGAATAAACGGAAACGGGCCCCGTGGCTAATCCGGGACCCCAGTATGTGATCTTTCTTTATAACTTAATCATGTTATTAACCAATACATTTACGCAAGCTTATTTTCCCATAAATTTTTTCTGAACGCGTAAACGAACAACTTGGCCCAGCTTGGAAAACGGGAATCTGAGCCAAGTTCGGTTTTAAGTATTAGGCATTGAACAACATCACAACCTAAGCCTATTGCCACTTTTTGGGCGTTCCAGCTACACCCAGATTAGTTATACAGCCCAGATTAGTATTGAGATTATAATAATATTAAGACATTAATATTATTATAATATTGATTATAGGAACTACTGATAGCGGACCGAACAAACCACGAGCTGATACAGTACTGAATATCTACTAAACCGTGAGTTTCATGACCCCACCTTTAAACTGTTTTACGAACTTTTGGGGTGAAAAATATGTTTGCTTATATCTATATACTTATCTGAAACATGTGATGATGTGAATTATCTAAGTGCTAACACACGAAAGTCCTCATGATCACAGTGATTAACTTCGAGCCGGTGGCTTGTGAATAGTAATATTGGTTTGATAAACCCAGGCGGGGCCAGCACGGTTGCTGAGACATTATCCCGTTTGCACATGTCCATATTTTTTTTATGAACCAACTATGTAGTGTTAGACATAGCTATCGGGGCATGTTGTGGGCGGAAAGGGGCCACAGTGGTTGATTGAGCGTGGGAAATGGAGGCACGCAGCACGAATAGTCCAGGCTTCACTGCAGCTTAGCATAATTACATCACATACATCATTTACATACATACACACTTGTTTCATGATTACCAGTGCTGACTTGTGAATACTCATTACTGTTTTCTTGAAACTCGTGAAACTCACCAACTCTAGTAGTTGACCCGTTTTAAACTGTTTTTCAGGTATACCTAAATCGGAATGATTTAGTGATCTGTCACTTGCCTGAAGTGTGTGGTTGATGCTATGTGAATAGAAGCAAATGCGTTAGTAGTAAGAACGTTTAGTTAACGAACTAGTTTTGTTTGTACCACCTAGACTGTAAAACAATGATAGAACAAAGAAATGTAATATATTGTAAATTAGTTTGTAATGTTTCTCTATAAACAATGTGTTGATACCAAAGGTGTCTGTTACATTCCCGTTTTACGCTTCCGCATTGTGCTAGTCGGGGTGTGACATAATAATAATAATATAAACAAAATAAACGTGACAAAAGCTTAAACTTGAAATTTCAATTCACTTTAATTTTTATTATTACCCTTGACAATTATATTGTCATTCTCTTTTTAAAAGGATACGGAAAAGGAAAGAAACAATAAAAATCACATATTAAATATTAATAATTGAATTGATTTCTTTGTTTTTATTTTTACACTTTTGTGACGAGCAGAGAACGTTGGAAGCTTTCAACAAAGGCTTGGGCTAATTGTTATAATTCAGAACTAGGTTATTGATCCGTGTACGACAGAGTGGAAATATAGAAATCGTCAAATAAACACATATATTATTTCAAATGATAAGTTATTTTTTTTAAAATACTTTTGGAGACAACAACACGATTTTTAATTGCAATTTATATTCATACGCAAACAAAGTACTGAAATGCCTAAACTTATAAAGAATGACTTTACATAATAGAATTTTACGAAAAAAATTTAAAAACTTTAAAACATAAACTTTAACAAATAATATTAATAGAAAACAAACAAACTTCACTAACATCAGTCTGGAAAGCAAGCAAATCAGAAAATAAGCATCTAGGAAAGATTCCCGATAAGCATTCAAGAATGATTCGAGATTCTTTTCTTCTTGGACCGGGAACACAGTTGATAACATAAACATTCATTCACAAATCTAACAAACATATGTAACTAACTGACTATGAAAACTGTTTTTACATTTCATGTGAAAAGTCTTGAACCCTAATAAACTAAAGCACGTCCAAAGCACATTTAAGAACCAACCAAATCAAAACCTTTTTAAAATGACATGTTTTGACCAGAATCAAATCGATATGTTTTGAGAATGACCCATTTTAACCCGAACCAAATTGAGATCTTCTAAAATTGACCTGGTATAACCCGAACCAAATCGATACGATTTTAAAAAGACCCACTGAAATCCGAATGAAACAGATACCTTTTTATATTGACTCGTTGATCATAAGTAAACTGATACCCTTTTAAAATGACCAATTTTGACCCGAGACAAAGCAAATTGAAACATTTTCTAAAATGACTCATTTTCTTAAATAAAAATTGAAATGCCACACTTGAAGACTAAGAAGAAAAATGAAGGGTACCACATACAACGTTCTTAGCTTTTGAAATTCTTTCTACCAAATGCAAATTCATTGTTACTGGTTATGAAAATCCAAATAAAATATAAAGCTTCAATGACTTCACCCCACTTGAAAGTTGAAACTCATGTGAACCTTTCACTTAATTTGTGAACCCTCCATGTTCTTTCATATTTCAATAGACACTCAAATTTAACACCAAACAAACTAAATACAAATTTAAACGAAACTAAATTGAAAAAAACTAAAACAAAACAAAAACCGAAAACCTAAATAAAACTAAATACCAATAAAACAAAATCAAAAACCAAAATGAAACTTAAAAACTAAAAACGATAAATCTGAAACCAGGCCAAAAACAAAAACTGTAAAACCAAAACGAAAAACTGAATAAAGTTAAACCTATCTAAAATGAAACTAAAAAAAAACAATATCGAACCGAAACAAAACAAATTTATAAAAACTAAAATCGAACAAAAAAAAACCAAAATGAAAACAAAATAAAATATAACTACTATGAAACTTTAAAAAAGAAAACCACAAACTCATTAAGGAACACATGTATTAATAGTATAGTATATTAGAATATGTTGAATGTAATTAATCAATCAATCAATCAATCAATCATACCCAGTAAAATCCCACCGACAACAGAGCTATAGGTAGGGTCTGGGGAGGGTGGGATGTAGGCACACCGTACCTCTATCCAAAGGAATAAAGAGGTGGCTTCCAGAGAGACCCTCGGCTCTAAGAACATGTGTATGAAGCAAAAAAAAGGAAATCAAAGTTTAACAGTTATATAAAAAACTACTACTAATTATAATAATATTAATAATAAGGTCACAGTTTAACCGCAATATAAAAGCTAATAATAATAATAAAATATGTAAGGGAAATACCATTATGGTATGTGACCTAAATAAGTTAAGTCTAAGCCCTAATGTATTCAATTCTCTCTAAAAAACCTTAACTTTAATTCTACTTCTCCACGAATTCCTATCCTCAACCATGTCCTCGGAGAGGTTTAGGTCTATCAAATCATGCCTAATCCTCTCATCCCAAGTCAATTTCGGTTGAATGTAATTAAGTTGAATGCAATTTAATTTAATTTTGAATTATTTTATTAGTAAGAAATTATGAGAATGTTATGTTATTTATGGAAAGAGTTATGTTTTTATAATAATACTAGGATAGAGCCCGTGTGATACACGGATGTAGGGCTGTAAACGAACCGAACGAACACGAACAAGGCCTTGTTCATGTTCGTTCGCTAAGAAAATAATGTGTTCGCAAACGGTTCATGAACACTTACCGAACGAGATTTTATGTTCGTGTTCGTTCATTAAGGAAATTAATGTGTTCACGAACGGTTCACAAACACAGATAAAATAGCCTAGAGATTAAGACCGATTTATTCATCAATGTGAATAATGAAAGCTTGTAAACGAATAGAATGAACACGAACAAGGGCATGCTTGTGTTCGTTCATTTAACTTTATCAGAACAGGGACATTTAAACAAACAAATATTTATGTTCATGTTTGTTTATTTAAAAAGGGACATTTGTGTTCGTTTGTCTAAAATCTAAACGAACATAATTGAACAAAGATAAACGAACATACATAAACAAATGTAAATAAACACAAACAAACATAAACGAACTTAAATGAACACAAATTAGCAAATATAAAACCTTTAAACAGATGACCTATGTAGATAATATTTAATTATTATCTATTAATACATAAACGAACATAAATAAACAGACATATACGAACATAAACGAACATACATGAAAATAAATGAACGAACGAAACATGTGTTCATGTTCATTCGTTTAATTAAACGAACACAAATTTTTTGTTCATGTTCGTTCGTTTATTAAATAAACGAACATAAACGAACTTCCTGCCGAACGGTTCACGAATAGTTCACCGAACGTTTGGTTCGTTTACAGGCCTACACGGATGGTTAAAAGGTAAAATAAAAATGTTAAATTTAATATATGCATATTAACATATCTTATGGATTAATAAGATATAAATAATTTACTAAAATACATAGATTAGTAAGAATAATTTGTATTTATATTTTAAAGGTAATAAAATGGAAAGTTGTGAATCTATACCAACTAACAAAAAGAGAAGACTAACATCAATTCATCCTAGTTAAGTTGGTGAGCCTTAAACATTTTAAAAGCAATGTAGTGAGTTCAATTCCCACCAACAATATATTTTTCATTATATCATTCATAAAGGGAAAATTGTAAAAATGGAAACTTGTACACTTGAAGCCTATGTGGAGGGTCTAATTGAATAACATGTGTAAAAATTATATTGCTTTAATAGAATAATATAGGTAGAGGAAGATAATAAATGGGTTGGAGTAATCCACAACATACAACGTCATAGAAAAAAAGGGTATAAAATCAAATTAAATGTTGGTGATGCAAAAAACCCCCCTACAAGCTAAGAAAGAAAATTAGAACGACGATATTTTTTCTTTTGGAGCTGTTGTTGATCAAAGACGCAGGAAAGAAAGAAGATGGAGAAGGAAGCAAGTGTTTTATTTGATTACATAACGTTTTGGTTGCACGACTACTCATCCAAACTTTGTTTAGCCGGCTTGAATATATTATTATTGTTATGGATTCAATATTTGAACTTGATTATTATATGTTGTTGAATATGACTATTGCTAAACGTCCTTATTTACCCAGGTATTGAATGAATATTTGTTGAGTTTTGCTTTGGTTATAGGTTTATTGGTTACTTGTGTTAGACTAATAATATTGTAACCAACTTATTGATGTTTAATTAGATGAATATGCATACTTAGTAATAAAAAACTTTTATTCAATCATTTCATATGTGTCTTTGTGTATGTCTTTCATGTGTAGATGCATATTAAGTCACCTACTATGTGTTTATAACTCGTTTATGGTTTATTGTTGACATAATCCGTATGAGCAATTGTTTTAAGGTTTAGAGGAATTAGGTGTTCTACCTATCTTGAGACTGAGAGATAATAGTTGGGGTTGTCTTGGTCATCAAGTAGTTTGAGTATAGATTGTACGAGAGTTAATTTCCCTCTTATTGTCTTTTGATTTTTGTTATCCATAGTCTTTTTGAATTTGAGCATCATAAGGTTATTCCTTATGTCCCTTACACTCTCGGATGTATTGCGATTAGTGATGCCGAGAGGTGATCTTTTCATTAGAGTACTTAGTGTCTTTAGGTCCCGGTTCCATCATAGTTCCCATAGTCGATAAGCGTCCAAGATTTACAAATAGGATTTTAATAATAGGTAACTTTTTTCCCAATCTTGTTTTCACCAAAAATTCACCAGCTCGGCTTAAAATCAGTTTACATTAGTCTTTTAATTTATTTTAGTTTTCTATTTAATATTTAAAAATCATCTTTTCATAAAAACCAAATTAATCATGACTTTCCAATCTCTCGGTTAGAGTCTAAGCCATACCACTAACGATAGGCAAGTTTACATTCGGTAGGTAAACTTGCCTATCGTTAGTGGTATGGCTTAGGGTTTTCTAGGTTTATTACTAAGTATTTCTAGGTCAGTCTCAGGTAAGATTTAATAGATCATTCTTGCAAATCAAGTTTTTGGCGCCGTTACCAGGGACACTTGGCAATAGCGAACTAGTTTCTATTAGTTTTAGGTTTTTGTTTTTAGATTTGTTTAAATAGAATAAATTAAAAAAAATACAATATATTAATTCCCTCATATGCTATTTGTGTCTTGATCAAAATCTGAGTGTTTAGGGATAAGTTTGGGTTCTCATTGTGTATATCTGCCTTTCGGTGTATGCGACGAACACGTTAACTAGGACCACTGGAGTTTGCAGTTTTTTATGAACCCAAGAGATATTTTGTGAGCACAAGAAGGAGCTTTGGGAGATTAAACATTCTTTACGCGAAAGTCAGGTACACATTTATGCTCTTACTTTAGAGATAAGCCATGCTAACCCCTCCTAGGCACACTGTTCATTTGAGGGCCAATGAAGGACTTATAGGAAGAAGATATGCTATTAAGCGCCCCGTGATGCTTGATCTGAACAACTAGAAACCAACTTTACCCAATTCCACATACTTAAAAATGAGGATGCGCTAAGACATTTCAACAAATTCACTCGCATCTGCGACACTTTTCATATTGCCAACGACACTCGTGCTTCCATTTATCTTTATCTTTTTCTAATCTCTTTATCTGGTCGAGCCGCATTAAGGTTGGAAAATTTTCCCCGTGGTTCTATCACCACTTGGGATGATTTGCAAGCAAAATTCCTTAAGATGTATTTCCCACCATCCAAATCTTCAAGTCTTCGTGATTAAATCTACTCTTTCCGTATGGATGGTCCCTATGGCTTGGGAGCGTTTCCAAAACCTATTTAGTAGATTGGGGCCCAACACGTTTTTCTAATTAGGACGTAGCCGAAAAATTTTACTATGGGCTGACCTTCGAAATGAAACAAATATTCAATACATCTTCTGGAGGGAACATGTTGGAGAAGCTGGATATGGATGTGTTGGGTCAATGGATGATTGAAAGTTCCTCAACCTCCCTGAGATTCGCTTAGTACAAGCCTAGAGTAAATTTGTGTAAGCCGAGCACATGAACAACAAGAAGAAACGGTTAAATGAAAGTCCCGAGTACTTTCCTTGATTCGAGTAAATGGTCAAGATCCGAACTAGCTTGTGTACGTCCTAAATACTTACTCCTTACCGAGTTCATGTGAGAGTTATCCAAGAAAGTGACACGACTTCATCGTTGCTTAATGAGTACATGTTCAATGATGAAGAATCATCTAAGTATGAGTCCTGAGTACATTGACAAATGAGTTAACAAATAGATGATGAGCTGATGAGTAGATGATTGGTTGCAAAACAACGATGATATCTGACTTCATTCTATTCGATTACTCATAGGGAGTTGCTATATTGACTTAAGTGATATTCCGAGTACATGTTTGTCACGAGTTCACGATACACGTCACGAGTACTTGTAAGTCTCAAACATATCCTAGACATGATGGACATTGTTCAAGTGAACATCAACTCGTGAACAATGGTTCATGAGTAGACGGCCATGTTTTCAACTCGTGATGAATATTGACTAAGTACATATCATCACGTGAACAACGGTTCACGAGTACATGACCATGTGTTCGCTGAATACATACTTGACTAAGTATCGGATCTACTCATGAAGGTTACAATTTGTTCGTGAACAAAGTTCCGCAGAAGGTATTTCTGGTGGTGTCCAAAAGTTTGTAGCGTTTTGAGACTGAAAATGTAGTCGCAAATGCCTAGTTTTATAGTAGTGTCCAAAAGTTTGTAGCGGTAGATAAAAAAAAGTGTCACAAGAAGTTCAAAAGCTATATTGGCAGCACAAAAAAAAGTCTCTAAGTCAAAAGTTTGAAGTGCCAAACAAAGAAAGAGCCACTAAAATTCCAAACTTTTGTTTAGATGAAAAAAGTGCCGATAAAAGCCCAAAAAATTGTAATGGCAGACAAAAACTAAAAGGCTTTCGTGGTAGCGCTTTTAGTGACACTTTTGTGTGTGCCCCTATTCCAAAAGGGTTCTTTTGTGGCACTTCTTTTGTTTCTTGTGACACCTTTTGTGTGCCACTCAATGACTATTTATTTGTTGTGAAATTTAGAACCATTGTATTTGGGTACACCATTTACAATGTTTTTGAGAATAAAATGGGTACATGATTTATAGCTGTTGGTTACAAAGAGTAACTGTTTTTGAGTTACCATTGTTATTGGGTATCATTTATGGTCTTTTATTCTTTTTCACAATGGATTGTGTATCTTTTACAGAGCATACACTTACAACGCTTATTAACTGCTTTATTACCTAAATACTTGCTGCAAAAAGGTTATTTTTGTACTAGTGATTTAATTCATGAGTTAACTTAGCTAAATAGTTGGTGTAACAACAAACATAAACATTATAGAGAAGAATTGAATCATTGAAGATGTTCTTCACCTTTATTTTGAGTTATGTAGTGTGCCTCATGCATCATTTTGAGACTTTTTGTGGTACAACATCTAAATCTCGAGACTGCGTATATATACTTGCAACAAAGTTTCTCAAAATAATATGTTACGATGGCACACCAGTTCAATCTTAACGTAGGAGAAAAATATAGGGTGTTCTTTGCTTAAAAGGCAACTTTCTGGATGAGCTATATGCCCTAATATATATATATATATACCATAAAACAAATATAAGAAAAATGGATTGATGTATATTTGTATTTTGTTATGTATTGTTCATCATGGGAAACACAAAACAATATTGTCATAGAATGGGTACGCGTGTAACATTGTATTTTGTTATGTATTGTTCATCATGGGAAACACAAAACAATATTGTCATAGAATGGGTACGCATGTAGCATTGTATATGTGAATATATACGAAATTCAACGATCTTAAGGATTAAGGAACACAAACACACACAGAACCTGAAACCAACGACGAGAAGACTGCAATACACACCCACGTGCCTCCGCCACTCACCCCACCCACCGCACCTCCATCACTCCGTAACCCACCCACCCCACCTCCGCCACCCACCCCACCCACCGCACCTCCGTCCATCCGTAACCCACCCACCCCACCTCCGTCACTCCGTCACCCATCTACCCACCGCGCCTCCGCCACACCATCACCCACCAAACCTCATCTTTTATTGATGTGGGTTTGAGGTAAATGTGGTTACAAAGTCTTTTAGTTTCAAGATTCTTGGTGGGTGTTGGGGTTTGATTAATGTTTGGGGAATGAGAGTTCAATTTGGAGCTTTTGTGGTCTTGTGGGTTTGGAAACCAACTAGATTTCTAGCCCAGCTCTAAGGGATTCATTTGGTACATGGTTGTCGGTTCGACATCATTTCTCGTGGTGGATTGGTTGGGGTGGGCCTAGCAATGGATGTGAGTGTTCGGCCTTCGGGGGGGAGGAGGGTGTTTGGCCGTGTCCTTTTCGGGGGTTCCATTGTTTTCCGGATGGACAGGCGGGGTTCAAGGGGTTCCCTCGGTTGGTTGCGCATATCAAACGACTTCATTTGTCGTCGGATGAGCGAAAAAGAGCCCTACGGGACACCGTCTCCACGGATTGTGATTTATTTATTTCGGTAGGGGAGGCTTTAAAGGCTTCAGACCAGTGGCTATGTGGGTTGTGTATGCGTGTAAATGCTCTTAGACGGGCGTTTCATCATGCTGATGAGGTCGCCAAGTTCAAGGAAGGCGTGGGAGATGTGTTTGAGTTTATTGTGGGGATTGATAGACCGCATGTTATGAGGGATGTTGGTCCCTTAGGAGGGAAAGTCGTGGATGAGGTTCTCCTTGACCGCGTCTTCTCTCTTCCTATCACGACTGTTAAGAGCATCCCTCGTAGTTGTCGTATGGCTTTTGCTCAGGCCTTAATTGCGGCCCTAGAAAAGGTGGTTGCTATGCCAGAGTCTGTGGAGGCATGGATGAGACTTTTGTTGTTACCGCGGTGCACATTGCGAGCTTTCAGACCTTCTAGTCGTCAAGAGCGCAGGTCCGGTAATAGGAAGTCCTTGCAATGTCATAGTATTCAGCGGGCACTAACAGCTTGGGGTGTTAAGGATGGTTTCGATGCGCTTATTTTATCCCTTTTTGCCCAACCTTTGAGGGTGGGCTCGAGTCATGACGGGCCTCTCGCTAAGCACGATGACTCTGCGGTGTGCAACAATGTGAAACAATGTTTACGAAAAGTGGCGGACGGGCATTTCACCGCCGCGATTAAAGTATTATGCTCTTCAGGGGGTTGCATCTTTCGGAAATGATACTTTGAGAGCATTAGTGGCTAAGCACCCCAACTTGCCCCCGCCGGTTATGCCTACTTCATTGCTTTCTGAGCCTCCTCTTGTTGTTGACGAGGATTGTGCTTGGGTGCATTAAATCCTTCCTTAAAGGGACGTCTTGCGGGCGAGATGGATTGAGGGCCTAACACATTTTGGATGCTTTTTGTGGGAAGGGGTCGATGATCGCTGTTGGGTTGCTAAAAGCTACTACTGCGGTGGCTACTTTATGTCTAGGTGGGAGATGCCCGAGGGTTTTGGCAGAGTTCATTGTGTCGGATCCTCTCACACCGTTACTCAAACCGGAGAATGGGATTAGACCCATTGCCGTAGGTGCCATTTGGAGGAGATTGATCTCTAAAGTGTCTATGAGGGGTGTTGGAAAGGAAACTACCAAATACCTTTGTGACTTTCAGTTTGGGGTGGGAGTCCCTAGTGGTGCAGAGGCCGTGCTTCATAGCGTGAACATGTTTTTTAAGTAAGTATCATTCCGATGGGACGTTTACTATGCTTACCGTTGATTTTTGTAATGCTTTCAACTTGGTGGATAGGACGGCCTTTCTGAATGAGGTTCGTGCCCGATGCCCGTCTATTTCTTTATGGGTGAACTTTTTATATGGGCAACCGACCAGGCTATATGTGGGAGATGACCACATTTGGTCCACCACTAGGGTTCAATTAGGGGACCCTTTGGGACCTCTTCTTTTTGCTTTAGTTCTGCACCCTCTTGTTCATTTGGTCCAGGATTCTTGTAAGCTCCTCTTCCTTGCTTGGTACCTAGATGATGGTACAATTATTAGAGACATTAAAGAGGTTGCTAAAGCTTTAGATTATCAGGGCGGAGGGCCCTCGCCTGGGCCTTGATCTTAACGTTAAGAAAATAGAAGTATTTTGGCTGTCATGCAATGGGGTTAGGGTGCAGGAGGGGCTGTTTCCCTGTGAGATTGGAAGGCCAATGTTAGGTGTGAAACTCCTTGGGGGAGCCGTTAGTCAAGATGGGGAATTCATTAGCGGACTTGCTGTGAAAAGGGCTTCGTGGGCTGTGGAACAGATGAGCCATCTCCCACGTTTGCGGGACCCCCAATGCGAGCTCCTTTTGCTTCGCTCATGTATGGGAGTGGGTAAGTTGTTGTTCGGCCTTAGAACGTGCCAACCTGTGTTTGTAGGGGAAACTGTTTCTGCTTTTGACAATGGCCTTCGATGGGCGATTGAGGACATCGTGGTTTGTGGTGGTGCCTTTTTTGGAGAATTTCAATGGAGGTTGGCATCACTTCCGGCTCGTTTTGGAGGTTTGGGTTTATGTTCATCTTTAGACGTATCTGCATATGTGTTTGTGGCCTCGAGGGCACAATCTTGGAAATTGCAAGACCACATCATTCAAGATTGTTGTATTGATGGGTTTGACTCCGATTATGGGAGTGCGATAGATCGGTTGCACATTTCGCTTCCAGAGTTTGATATTAGCGGTTTCTCTAATAAAGACACCGCCCCACCTAAAGCCCAACATGCTTTGGCGAGTGCCCTTTATAGTGGAATCATCCAGAGTATAGAAGCGAAGTTTAATTTATAGTCAGAAAACGGTGTTTGAGTGCCTTCGGGCTCCCCGGGTTCAAGATTTCTTAAATGTTATCCCTATTGAAGGATTAGGCCAATATATGTCGGCTTTGGAGTTCCTGACCATCCTTAAGTATCGGCTAATGATCCCTTTGTTCCCGGTAAATGAGCCATGCCCAGTTTGTCGTAAGGTTTGCTTGGATTCTTTTGGTGAACACGCAGTTCATTGTAAAGAGTTACCAAATTTTAATACAGACATGATTTGGTGAGGGATGTTCTATGCGATGTTTTTAAACGGGCCAGAATTTCGGTTAAAAAGGAGGCCCCTGTAAACTTTCTTACGGATCCTCTTGAAGGAAGGTCTACTTTACGACCGGCCGATAATCTTGTTTTTGGGTGGGTAGGGGGTAAACACGCTTGTGTGGATCTCACAGGAGTGTCCCCTCTTGTTGGTCTTAGGGAAAATGTTTTTGTAGCAGGCCAGGCAGCATTGAAGGCGACATCGGGCAAGGTTGTTAAACACGAGAAAACTTGTTTGGAGAATCAACACGTGTTTATCCCCTTTGCCTTTGACACATTTGGTTTCTTAGCTCCGGATGCCGTGGACCTTCTGAACAGAGTTCAGAAAGTTGAGCATAGTAATTTATCGGCACATAAGAACCAAAACTTTGTTTTTAGTAGAATTGGATTTGCTATCCAAAAGGGGGTTGTGGCGCAGCTTGTTGCCCGCTTACCTGCCACTTCATTATAAATCGTTTGGTTGTTTTTTAGTGGTATAAATTCCAAAATTTTTATTATGATGGTTTATTCGATCAACCTTATTTAGTAATTGTGGTGGTACAACATACGCATGCATGGTTATCTAATTGTTAGAGTAGACACCAATGAAGTTGGTGAGACGAGAACCCACATAAAGTTTCCCATTCTGATCTTGAACCAGATTGATCGTTTTATTGAAGAATTATGTAGCAAATGACACTGTTTGCAACACAAATCCATTCGAGTTGAATCTCAATCCTTGAGGGATGAAGATCGGAGTTTGTGAATATAATCCAACTGAAACTGCCACCCAAAACTCTCCTAATCTTCCTGCTCACTTTATCTTATTCAGGTTCCCAACTGTATTTATCAAAAGTTCCAACTGATTTGCTTTGGGTCTTGCTAGCCTGTGTTTGAAAGTCGTTGACCATTAATCTCAGTTACCAGAACAAATGTGCCATCAGCACTAACTACGGGGCCACCCCCACGCGATTGACCACTGAGAACAACAAATAGGTCTCTAGTAAGCGGGTTAACTGGTTTGTCTATCCACCCATAATACCAATGTCAGATTATATCTTAACTTTCGATCAGGTGCAATCATGTTTGTTTCCTAAACTGTGTTTACAACTAAATTGATGTATTGGAATGCAACAACCCGTCTCATTTGTTACTAAATTAATGTAGTCGCATTCCTGCGTTGATATTCTCGTTCACTGGATAGGTTAACTACTAGTTCAAATAGAGATTACTATATAGGATCTATATATGCGTAACTATAACTGATTGCAACAAGGAACATCGACTCATTATTCTTCCTTTTTTTAACAAGTGTATAAGTAGTGCAATAGTGGGAGCCGTAAGACTTGGTAATCACAAGCAAAAACAGTTGGGTAAAATAATAATAAAAAAAATTCAGATATCTCGGAGCAAAAGAAATTAAAGAAAGCTCTTGGAGCACGTTTTCTGATATTTTTATTCAATAAGAATGTAATTGTTGGTTATTTTAGTGTTACTGGATTAACTTGTCGATGGAGAGGGAATAACGTTAAGAGATTAAATGAGTTAGGTGACACGGGAGTGCGAGCTTGTTTAACAATAATGTTATTTGGGCTTTGTTATTTATACTTGGGCTTGTGTTAAATAGGCTTTTAATTAATTTATTGGGCTCATAAGAAAATTGGATTTGGATTATATTAATCTATGTTTTTCATTCCTTGGATTATTCTAACTTCATCGAATACACAGAACAGAGAGGACGGTTACTTCGCTCTCTGGTTCTTCATCACATTCACATAATCAAAAAAATCCAATTGCATCTACAAACAATCTCTGTCTTATTCGATAAATCATTACATGTAATCCGTAAATAGGTTTACCTGAAAGTGATTCACGATTCAGAGATTAATCCAGACAATTGTTCAAGAAACCAAGATTGAAATCAATATTACAAGTTTGCATCGTTGATCCAATTTATCATCAGGTACGCAAATTTTACAACATAAATTACAATTTAAATAATTCAAATGAAGATCACTAGGAGGGAAAGTCCAAGGTTAATTGGGTCGCATGGCAACGAGTGATTGCGCCTATGGAATATGGTGCACTCAGTTTAGGGTCACTCTAGGATATGAACTTTGCGTTATTGGTAAACTGGTGGTGGCGGTTTAAAGGCGAGCGCTACTGTTTGTGGAGAAAGATAAGATGGTCAATTCATCACTCCTCAAGAAATTGGCAAAGTATTCTTGTGAAAGTATCGATTCCGGGCCCGTGGAAGCAAATAAATAGATCGGCCGACGAGTTGGTAGATTTTGGGGATCAGATTAGATTCATTCTTGAAGCATGTGGTTAAAAGTGGAAACTTGACTATGTTTTGGCTAACTTTATGGTTGGGAGACGAACCGTTATGCGTGAAATTTCCGTGACTGAATGGTCTTGAAAGCGAGAAAGGGTGTACGGTGGATAGTCGGCTAGTTATGGTGGACGGGGTTATTTGTAGCACTTGGAATTGGTTGAGGGCCGGGCTCAGCAGTAGAGATGAAAGAACTAAGGCAACTTTTGCTACCGTGTCATGAGGTTAGTTTGGAAGAGGGTAATGACAAAATTGGGTGGGGCTTGAGGCTTCAGGAGGTTTTTCCTCTTCAAGTCTTAAAGCAAAAATAATTGAGTTGTGTTCTACTGCTCCGGATTATAAGCTTGAGTGGAATAATTGGGTGCCTTAAAAAGTGGATATTCTAGCATGGCGGGTGGAGTTGGATAAGGTACTGGCCGGTCTTGACTTTGTTGGCCAAAAGAAATATTATTGTAGACTCTACGGATTGCCGATGGAGGAGACGACCGAGCATGTCTTTGTTTATCGTGGGTTGGCATTTCTCTTTGGTGCAAAGCCCCTTTATATCTTTGCGGTTAGCATTCGGGATATCCTTGAACTACATGTAGGAAACCGTTCGCGTATAAAAATAAAACACTTTTAATAAAATGATTACAATACAAGGAATCAAACATATCTAGGAAAGCAGGTAAATTACAATACGAATTACATCGAAAAAAATCAAAATTACAATACAATTGAAATAAAATAATGCAAGAAAGGTGTAGAAGAAGAATGGTGCCGTGGTCTTTGTGGCCGAGGATCGTGTTTTACACGGGCCCTTAAAACAAATTCCGGGTCTCTCCCCGTTTTGTTTCCCAGGGTACAACGGCCTAAGCAATATGTACTGCCGGGGAGGACTCTAGCACCCGAATAGTACCTTAAAGAAAATGATTAAGATGATCAAGAATGTTGGAATTCTTTAGGGAGAAAGTTGGATAAATAACAAGAGAGAATGTGTTATTTTATGTGTCTTCAACCAAGGAGCTCCCTTGGTATTTATATTAGTAGAAGATTGAAACCATTCAACCATCATTAATGTTTATTGTTGGAAAATTTTTTGTTTAAATAAAAGATTCTTAATTTTGAATTCTTTTATATTATATGAAAAAATTGAAACAATCCAATCAACATTAACCAATGCATTTAAGTTTTGACCAAAATTTAATAACATGTTGAATGGTCTTGACTAAATTAAAGGTGTTTCAACTAATCATATAATATAAAAGAATTCAAAATTAAGAATCTTTTATTTAAACAAAAAATTTTCCAACAATCCCCCAAATGTGAAAATAAAACTCACTCATTTCCACACATTTTCCAACAATCCCCCATATATGAAAACAGAACTCATTCATTTTCACATTGAGATCGATCCATACATGCAAGTTTCTTAGATTCAATTCAATGGTTGAGCATTGCAGGATAGATAGGTGTTACCCTTTGAACCTTCCTTTGTGAAACATACTTAGTCTCCTAGCGGTGTATAGACACGATGTCTTTGAACATACCCCCATTTACGTAGACGGCAACACACTTCACATAACACTCTCCCTGGTCTGGCCAACCCCACACTGTCGTGTCCTATTATGGTCCTGGAACACTAGCCTGGTTCTGTGAGAGCTCTAGGATTTTTGCCCCAAAATCCATTCGAACCGACCCTAGTTCTCTCTCACATAGGTGATTCTCGCTCGAATCATTAAAAGCAATAGGTTTGTTGATTTCCACAAATCATTAACCTTTATTATGCTTATCCTTACAACATGTGTCACTAATTGAAATGGACTAAGACGCGCGCACACGCAACGCCCTTTAGTTTGGTTTGGGGTACTCCCCCACAGTGACCACCCTTGGTTTCATGATTAAGTTGTCCTATTGAACCTAGATCTTGGGATCTCCAGTCAACTAGGTTAGGTTTCCATCATGTCCCCTTTTCCCATGGGCTTTAGTCCCATTCCTTTTGACGACTTGTTAACTAACTCTTTGCTTAAGGCTTTTGTTAACGGGTCTGCAATGTTATCTTTTGACTTCAAATAGTCAATCGTGATAACACCCGTTGTGAGTAGTTGTCGTACTGTTTTATGTCTACGTAAAATATGCCTTGATTTGCCATTGTACATCATGTTATGGGATCTACCAATCGCTGATTAACTGTCACAATGTATGCAAATAGCCGACAAAGGCTTTGGCCATATTGGAATATCTTCCACAAATTGACGTAGCCATTTCGCCTTTTCACCACATTTATCCAAGGTGATAAACTCCGATTCCATCGTGAATCTAGCTATAACCGTTTGCTTAGAAGACTTCCGAGCAATAGCTGCACCACCAAGTGTGAATACATATCCACTTGTTGATTTAGAACCTTTTATATCCGAAATCCAATTTGCATCACTGTATCCTTCGATCACGGCTGGATCACGGTTATAATGGAGTCCATAGTTTCTCGTGTATCTCAAGTATCTTAGCACTCACATGATACTTTTCCAATGTTTCCTGCTCGGATTACTAGTATATCTACTTAGCCGACTCACGGCATAAGCTAGATCGGGTCTAGTACATGTCATAAGATACATTAAACTCCCAATGATTCTTGAGTATTCTAATTGAGCAACACCTTCACCTCTATTTTTAGATAGATGGTGGGTGGTATCAATTGGAGTTGACGCGCGCCGCGTGTCTTCCTTATTGAATTTCTCAATAATCTTGTCCACATAGTGAGATTGACTTAAGACAAGACCATTTTGGGTTCTAGTAATTTGAACCCCAAGAATCACGTCCGCGAGACCCAAGTGTTTCATGTCAAACCTCTCTTTCAACATATCTTTTATAGATTTAATCATAGTATCATTACTCCCAATGATAAGCATATCATCTACATAAAATCACATAACCTCCCGGTGTGTTCTTCACATAGACACATTTGTCACACTCGTTTATTTTGAAACAATTGTCAAGCATGACATGATCAAACTTTAAGTGCCATTGTTTTGGAGCTTGCTTCAAACCATACAATGATTTGACTAGTTTACATACTTTGCCCTCTTTCCCTAGGGCGGAGAAACCCTCGGGTTGCTCCATGTAAATCTCTTCATCTAAATCGCCATTTAGAAATGCGGTTTTTACATCCATTTGGTGAATTTCCAAATTTCGTAAGGCCGCGATTACAAGAACCAACCTTATTGAGGTTATTCACGTGACCGGTGAGTAAGTATCAAAATAGTCTAGACCTTCTTTTTGTCTATACCCTTTGATCACTAATCTTGCCTTGTATTTATCAATACTTCCATCGGCTTTCATCTTCCTTTTGAATATCCAACGATATCCAAGGGGTTTACAACCCGGCGGAAGATCTACTAACTCCCAAGTATGATTTTGCAATATAGAATCTATCTCGTTCTTAATTGCTTCTTTCCATTAAGGTGACTCCACGGAGCTAACCGCCTCGTGGTAGGTATTGGGCTCACCCTCAACCATGTAGCTCATGAAATCGGGATGAAAGATTTTTCAACCCTTGGTCTTTTGATTCGTCTAAGCTCATGACCTTCCTCAATTTCGGGTTGTTCTTGTCTCTCATCATGAACCGTGTCATCAATCGCTCTTGATGTACTTGCTTCATCAACCGCTTTTGATGAACTCGCATGTGTTTTCCTTAAACAGGGAAACATATTTTTGAAAAAATCGTTAGTCCTCCACACAACAACAGTGCCTTCATATACATTGGGATTCTTGGTCTCATGTACAAGAAACCTATGCACATTACTATGGTGTGCATATCCAATGAATATACAATCCACGGTTTTAGGTCCTATCGTTAGTGCCTTTGGTGGCGGAACCATCACCTTGGCAAGGCACCCCCACACTTGAACGTATTTGTATGAATGTTTTTTACCCTTCCATAACTCATATGGAGTCACGTCCTTTTTCTTGCAGGGTATCTTATTCAAGATATAATTGGCCGAGAGAATAGCCTCCCCCCACAAGTCATAGCTCACGCCCGAGCTAATCAACATGGCATTCATCATCTCTTTCAATGTACGGTTCTTTAGTTCCACAATGCTATTTGATTGTGGAGAATAAGGTGCGGTACGCTCATGTATTATGCCACCTTTTATGCATATTTCCGCAAATGGTGAAACATATTCACAACCCCTATCACTTCGGAAAGTTTTTATTCTCCGTTTTTGTTGATTTTCAACCTCATCTTTATACAAGACAAACTTGTCTATTTCTTCATCCTTACTTTTAAGTAAGTATACATAGCAATATCAAGTATTATCATCAATGAACGTGATGAAATACTTAATTCCACCTCATGTGGGAGTGGTTTTTAAATCACACACATCGGTGTGGATTAAATCAAGGGGTTCGGTTATTCGTTGAACCGATTTGAAAGGCTTTCTCGTTAGTTT
Organism: Bidens hawaiensis; assembly: GCF_021521415.1. Lineage (NCBI taxonomy): Eukaryota > Viridiplantae > Streptophyta > Magnoliopsida > Asterales > Asteraceae > Bidens > Bidens hawaiensis. The sequence continues at coordinate 13,330 of NW_027500769.1, read as the reverse complement.
GGATTGAACACATGTTTCGCATTTATGTTTTGAATTAATTGTAAAACATGGAATGCTATTTAATTTAATTAAACGTTGAACTGAATTAAAATTTACATGTCATAGTCTACCATGCCAAACACAAGAATTAGAATTTGACGACTCAAGCATGTAAATAGAAGTTGCAATTTTATTCATAGAATTTTTTACAATAATTATATTCAGTTTGAACATAGCATTGTCGGCATAGCCCTTGCCGACAAACATTCCATTTTTCAATAAAATAAATTTATCCGATTCTATTACCAAGTGAAATCTGTGCTTGTTGAGCATCCATCCCGAGACAAGATTCTTGCGAATTTTGGGAACATAGAGAACTTTGGTCAATGTGAGCTCCTTGCCGAAAGTCCACTTCAAGACCACATTGCCTTCCCCCATGATGTCCGCAGTCGCTTTATTCCCCATGTAAAGCTTCTGGTCACCCGCCGCCTCTTTGAAATTCTTAAAGAGTTGTTTGTCGCCACAAACATGGCGGGTTGCGCCGGTGTCAATGTACCACCCTTTGGGAGCGTCTCCCATAACTTTGACTTCCTCGATGTAAGCCGCTTCCTCGGTAATCATCGCCACGAGAGGAGTGCCATCCTCGTCCACCAAATGTGCGCGCTCGTGCTTCGGTTTCTTGCACTGGTTCGCCCGGTGCCCATCTCGTTACAGTTGTAACATGGTCCTTGGAAAGGTGGAGACTTCTTTTTCACAGGCCCTTTCTTCACGCCAAGGTCCACTTTCGCTTTCCCTTTGTTACCTTTGCCTTTGCCCTTGTTTCCCCCTTTGGAGGATTGACCGTACTCGACTAAGTTAGCCTTGGCAGAAACATCCACTAGGCTACCTTTCTGAGCTCTCTTATTGTCCTTTTCTATCCGAAGTCGAACAATAAGATCATCAATGGTCATCTCCTTTCTCTTGTGTTTAAGATAATTCTTAAACTCAACCCAACTAGTAGGAAATTTTTCAATCATCGTTGCCACTTGAAATGCCTCACTAAGTGTCATTCCCTCAGCAAAGATGTCGTGAAGTATAACTTGCAACTCTTGGACTTGACTAATTACAGTTTTAGAGTCAGACATTTTATAGTCCAAGAAACGGGCGACAAAAATTTCTTTGTTCCCGCGTCCTCCGTTTTGTACTTTTTCTCTAAAGACTCCCATAATTCTTTGGCAGTCTTTAATGAAGAGTACACGTTATATAACGCGTCAACTAAACCGTTTAACACATAGTTTCGACATAAGAATTCCGAATGCTTCCACGCATCTACCACACTCAAAGCTTGAGTGTCGGTCTCCCCCTCCGTGCTAGTGGCAGGGGGAGCGGATTGTGTCAAGAACCTCGCAAGGTTCAAGGTGGTCAAATAGAAGAACATCTTCTGTTGCCACCGTTTAAAGTGCAAACCCGAGAACTTCTCGGGTTTTTCAGCGTGATTAGCCATGGTAGTCGCTCCTACCATAACGGACGAGGGCGTATTGGTAACGTTGCTCGATGACGGTCATGCCATTTTTTCTAAAAAATAAACTATGCTAAGTTAGTTTTTCGGAAATATTAATAGTGGTCGCTTCCACTAAATTAAAGTTACGCAAAACTTTTTAATTCGAACTCTCGAATTAACCCACCGAAGGTGTTCTAAGTCCAACTATGAAGGGACCAAACAATGGGTTTTTCCAAGAGTTTAGCGTCAAAAAATTCAAATTGTAACCGGTTTTCGTTCCTACAAAGTCGCTCATTTGAATAGAAATGGAAAAAAATGTTTTTTTAAAAACACAATCGCGTGAAACAAAACTAGTTTGAGTCACACGAGAATGTTTTGAATACACGAACGGTGATTTTTAAAAATTTGTTTTAAGTTTGTAGGAAACCGTTCGCGTATAAAAATAAAACACTTTTAATAAAATGATTACAATACAAGGAATCAAACCTTTCTAGGAAAGCAAGTAAATTACAATACGAATTACACCGGAAAAAATTAAAATTACATTACAATTGAAATAAAATAATGCAAGAAAGGTGTAGAAAAAGAATGGTGTCGTGGTCTTTGTGGCCAAGGATTGTGTTTTACACGGGGTCTTTAAACAAATTCCGGGTCTCTCCTCGTTTTGTTTCCCAGGGTACAACGGCCTAAGCAATATATACTGCCGGGGAGGGTTATAGCACCCGAATAGTACCTTAAAGAAAATGATGAAGATGATCAAGAATGTTGGAATTCTTTAGGGAGAAAGTTGGAGAAAACACAAGAGAAAATGTGTTATTTTGTGTGTCTCCCTTGATATTTATACTAGTAGAAGATTGAAACCATTCAACCATCATTAATGAAAAAATTGAAACACTCCAATCAACATTAACCAATGCATTTAAGTTTTGACCAAAACTTAATGACATGTTGAATGGTCTTGACTAAATCAAAGGTGTTTCAACTAATCATATAATATAAAAGAATTCAAAATTAAAAAATATTTTATTTACACAAAAAATTTTCCAACACTCCATAAGTTTCAAAATTCCTTAGGAGAAAGGCGAAGTATTTTTATGCGGTTTGTCTTGTCTCGTTGTGGTGTCCTTGGAGGGTGTGCAGCGATATGGTGTTTAATGGTTCGACGGTGAAAATTGAAAGTGTCGTGAGTGATATAAAAAGTCTTAGTTACCTTTTAGTATGCTATTATGGTGGTGTCAAAACAGTTTTGAAGAGTGTACTAGCTCCTTGCTAATCCTCCTCTCTCTACTTTGTTTTTTTTATATAATACTTTTGTTGGTCATTTAAAAAAATTAACTAAATCTACATTACGGGAATAGGAAACGTTGACTTATTATTAATGCATGCATGAGATGAGATGAGATGAGATGAGATGAGATGAGATCATGAGATCACTTTAACGAGCTCATGGGCTATATGAAACTGAATGAGCCAGCCCAATCTACTGAAACTGTGAAAGGCTCTACAAGCTCACACTCAAACTAGTTCGCAAGGGTCCATTATGTCTCACCTTTGGATTGTTTTCTTTATCCTTTCTAAGTACGTTTGTTAGTTATTTGCTTACTCAAGAGTAGATGTCAAATGTACCCAAAACTCAAAACTAAACCGGTAAACCCAAAACAAAAAATATTAGCTTAATAGGGTACGTGATCGCACGGGCTTAATTTTTAAAAGCGTTTTATGGGGTATGGAAAGACTATGTGAAGATGTATAGAACCCTTCAATTAAGAAGATCACAAGTAAATTAACGATGGTTTAGGCTGAATACGGTTTGGAATTTTCAGAAGAAAAAAGATATCTAATCTTTTTAAATTCTTCATTTACGGCCTAGTGGTAGGAGGCTTGGGTTTTCCAGTGAAGACTTAAGTTCGAATCCTACTTGTGTCCATTTTGGGTGAATCTTATGCTAAGGTTGTCAGTTCAAACCTTGAGCCCACTCGGGTTTTCGTTCTACCGTGTATTACGCTAGAGAGTTCTGCTTTTGTGGTGGTACAATGATTGTCAAGTGGCAGTCTGCGGTATGGTTTCCCGACGAAACGCCCAAACCAAACTCTAAAGCCAGCGTAGACCCGGTTAAGACAACATAGTCTGAAAAGAGGGGGCATTGGGGCTCTTTAAATTTGAAGGGTGCGTTAGCCTAAATACAAAAAAAGTCGTCGTTCTAAAAAAAATATCTAATCTTTTGAAAAAAAAAAGTAAAAAAAAACAATAGAAAAGAAAGAGCTCGTGAATCATTTTTATTTTTTTTTACCTTTTATTCAATAAGAATGCATATTACAATTCAAACAATTCAAAGGAAAATCCTAAAAATAGCCTAGTATGGCCAAGACTTCCCAGAAATAGCCTAGATTTTTAGAAAAAACACCTCAAAATGGCCCAACAATTCTATCGGATACGACAGAATTTCAATACCGTCTGACAGAATTTGTGGATCTTTAAAATCGCACCACATGTCAACGTAATAATGGATCCGAAGAACCGTCGGATCGGACGAAATTTTTAATGGCTCCGACAGAATTCTTCATCTTCTACCTCCCAAACCTTAAACCTCCATAACCAACCTCTATCTCCATCTTTCTTATTTCTTCACAAAATCAAGCTAATTCATAGTGTAAATCGCTTAGTTTTTCGAGGAAAACACAACCATAGTATTCAATTTCACTCTAGAACTCAAAATCAAAAACCCCTGGATTGAAAATCTAGGTTTCGATAGACAAATTAAACAGTCGGATCCAACGGAAGCATAACTGAAACGTCGGATCCAACTGTTTATTATTGTTGGGAGCCAGTGGTGATCAGTCAACGGTCTAACAATTAAACCCAGTTTTAATTAAAATGTTTCATATTTATTAATCATATTAATAAAGGATTACGCAGCAGAATATTAAAACCAATAATCATCACTTTTAGGAACTGTACAGGATCCGTTTACAAACAATACGAGTACGAGTCAAACAAATAAATATAAATTGTAAAATGACAATATATTTAAGTTTACCTTGGTTAATAAATAACTGGTTGAGACACCCAAGGCTAACGAACTGAGCTAGGTGATACCCACGGTGGCGGTGGCGGTGCACAGTGGCCACGGCAGCGGCGGTGGTGACTGGTGTGATGGGGTAGCGAGCAGCAGCGGCGAGGGGCGACTGCAGTCGGCGGCGGTCGGTGGCAGGCGGGCAGTGGCTGCCCGGTGGCTTGGGGTGGAGGAAGGGAGAATTAGGAACTTATGTTAGGATGTTAGGGTTTTATATATCATATATTATATAACCACTAATTAGGTTAAACTAATCTTATTTGGTTAAAATCCAACGGGCCATTAAGTCCATCTCTAACTCCAAAGCCCACTCCACGTTATTTTGTCTCATTAAAGTGTCCATCCCGGTTAACTAACTTAAGTGGGTGATTTGTTCGTTACCTTACGGCGTAACTCTCACAGGTCATAACCCGGTTGGCCACATTGACTTACCCGAACCGATCCATAAATCCAACAATTATTACGTCACTTAGGACAAGAATCTTTCGGATAGCTTAAAAAGACGCCGGATTCGCCGGAAAATTTGAATAAGTGTCATCTGATAAGCTATATTAATCCGTCAGATCAGTTCTTGTTTCCGTCAGATCCAACAAAATGTTAGGCCGTTTTGGGAATTCTTTTAAAAACCTAGGCTATTTGAAAAGTGTTGATCAAACTATGCTATTCTATTCGGGGAATTTTCCCTTTCAAATGGAGATTACTAGGATCTATATTTAAGTAACTAATTAAAACCACATGATTGCAATAGGAAACATTGACTTGTTATTCTTCTTTCGTTTATAACTAATGGTGGAAAGTGGGATATGTAAGACTTAATTGGTCATCCTATGCATAAAATTCTGATCTCTGGGAGCAGAAGAAAAGAAAGAGCTAGTGGAGCACGTTTTCTGATATATCTTCAATACAGATGCAAATTGCAATTTAAATAATTCAAATGGAGACTACAAAAATATAAATTGGAACAGGAAACGTTCTTATTTTTCTTCCTAATCAGAATTAAAGCATGCATGAGACTGTAACTAGCTCATGGGCTATGAAATTGTAACAAGCCGGCCCAATCTACAGAAACTGTGAAAGGCTCTACAAACTCGTTCGCAAAGGTCTAATTAAGTCTCACCTTTGGATTGCTTTTTGCCCAAATGGACCCAGAACTCAAAACTACACCAATAAAACCCAGTACTAAAAATATTCGCTTAATAGGATACGTGACTGGGTATGGGCTTAATTTTGAATGTTGTGTATGATGTAAATATATTGTGTAGATTATGTTGGATTGAATGTTGTATGAATATATTGTGTAAATATATTGTGTAGGCTGTGTAAGGTTGAATGTTGTGTAGATATATAGTGTGTAAATATGTTGTGTCGGCTGCAGGCAATCCGATCTTACTAAAAATGCTAAATTGACCGGAAACAACGACAAAAGTGTACAGAAATGCAATAAAACTAGTAATGTGTATTATTAATTAAAGGCCATAATATTTTTGTAACTTAACATATCATACATTGTCGACCTTCAAGAACAGGTTTGTGGTTTTTGCTTTTTGTAAAAGAATTTAGGTAAACTCCTTAGATTTGCAAAATATTCACAGAGTGTAATTAAACTATTGGTGATTCAGTTTAGCAAATACTAGCTTCAGTAGGAAAACATCCATATGTGTAAAGTGTTGAACGAAGATTGGGTATGAATTTGATTCAGATGTGATCAGTGATGAGCAGTATATCAAACAGGCTCAGGTTGCTGGTAATATAAGAGGCTGCATATCAGTTGATTTTTAAAGGGATTTTTAATTTGGGTATTTTATTACATGTACGAGCCACAACAAAAGATATGACCAAGTTGGTTCAAGACATTCAATGCCAATACAGTTTAGTTTCGTGTTCATTTATGGGATATATGAATACGGGTCATAAACTTCACCGGGTCACATAAGTAAGCACATAAGCTTATAAACCTTACCTTGAACAAGCCTAGTAACTAGCTACAGGCCGGCAAGGCTATCGCTTTAACGATCGGGCAGAACCTTTTCGCTAACCGAGACACGGGGGTTGAGTTTCTTGATGGCAAGCAATACTTTGGGAAGAGGCTCGGCCGCTCGGGGCTTGGGAATGCATATATATATATATATAGAGAGAGAGAGAGAGAGAGGTCGGGATTTTCTATTGAATCAAATGAATTCTCATGTTCACTAATTGTAGGCTGATTCTGGACCTCCGGCCACGGACCGTTGGGGGGCTTCGGTACGTAGCAGTTATTGAAGAAGAGGTGTATAAGTATTTATGGATTCAGACGAAGTTAAAGATGCAACCGGTTGATTGGAGTAGATGGAGAAGTTTAATTTAAAATTTTAAGTTGAAAAGTTGACGTTGTAGGTTTGATATTGTTTTGAATGATTTAATATTGTTTGCAGATGATTTTGGAGCTTCACGTTTAAGGTATGCAATATGTTGACTTTTGATATCATAAAGACTAGTTTTAAGCTCAGGATTTTTAGTTCCTATATATCTTTTCGGTTACCTTAAGAGGGGCTTAGTATTAATTTATATGTTTGTGTACACTATAATGAAGAAGGCTTCATTCTTTTCATAATTTAAGTTATAATTTGATGTTTGTCACGTCACAACTTTATTAGAAAATGTCAATTAGTTGTAAGTTCAAACTGTTTTCACAACTTTATTTATTTGATCAGCTTGAATGTTTTGAGGATAACCAACCAGCGACTGGTGTTGAAGCCCGAGCTTACTCCTCTAACTAGACTTGTGATATAGAAAGGGGGTACTACTCTCCAGTTGAGTGATTTGAATTGATGCGGGTGTCCTTTAGTTTATTTTATTTTGTTTTGTTGATAATGTGTAATCTTTTGTGTTCTGCTAGAATTTGATATTGATACATTTGGTTTTATATAGGTATATATATTTGTATATATATAAATATTTCTAGTTTTTTAATTGAGCATTTAAAAAAGAAAACAAAGTTAGAAATTTGCGACTCCTTTGCTACCAATAAGAACAGATAGAAGCAGTATTTGCAACAGCAGCAGCGTTCTCAAGATCTGCGACTGCAGTAGTGGTCATAAGATTTGCAACGGCAGCAGAAGTTGTCGAAAATTTCGGTCGCAAATGTAATTGTAGAGGGACACTGGTCGCAATAGACCTGCGACGTGTTTTTCCAACTACGTTTTTATATGCCAAAACGGTCGCATAGGGAAGTTGCGACTGTTTTGCAACCGAATATTAGGTCGCAAATACCTAGTTTTCTTAGTAGTGAAAGTCCAAAAGTTTGTAGCGGTAGACAAAAAAGGTGTGATTAAAAGTTCAAAAGTTGCAGTGGCAGCGCAAAGAAATGTCACGAGTCTAAACTTTCAAGTGACAAAAGAAAAAAGTGCAACTAAAAGTCTAATAGTTTTTTGGCATGATAAAAGTGCCACTAAAACCCCAAAAGATTATAAACAAAAACTGAAAGGCTTTTATGGCGGAGCTTCTGGTACAACTTTTTTTTGTGTGCCGCTAATTCTAAAATGGTAAGGTTCTTTTGTAACATCTTTTGTGTGCCACTAAATGACTATTTATTTGTAGTGAAATTTAGAACCATTATATTTGGGTACACCATTTACAACGTTTTTGACTTTTTGAGAATAAAATGGGTACACCATTTTATACGGTTGGTTACAAAGAATAATTGTTTTTGAGTTATAAATAACCGTTGTTATTGGGTACCGGTCTTTTATTCTTTTTACAAGAGGCTGTGTATTACAATTACAACGGATTATGAATTGCTTTATTAATTAAATACCTGCTGCAAAAGATCATTTTTGTACTAGTGATTTAATTCATAGTTAACTTAGCTAAGTAGTTGGTCTAACAACAAACAGAAACATTATAGAGAATAATTGAATCATAGAAGATGTTCTGGCTAGTTCACCTTTATTTTGAGTTATGTAGTGTGTCTCATCATTTTGAGACTTTTTGTGGTACAGCATCGATGTAAATCTTGAGACCAGAGACCGTGTATATATACTTGCAACAAAGTTTCTCAAAATAACATGTTACGTTGGTAGTTCAATCTTAACGTAGGAGAAAAAAATAAGGTACTCTATGATAATAAGCAACTTTCTGGATGAGCTATATGCTCTAATATATACCATGCATATAGAGAGATATAAGAAAAATGGATTGATGTATATTTGTATTTTGTTATCTGTTTCATGGGAAGCACAATACAATATTGTTATAGAAAGGATACACGGGTAGCATTGTGTAAGTGAATTACGAAATCCAAACCAAACATTTATCTTACAAAATTACACACGAATCAAAGTTTTATTATATGATGGTTTATTCGACCAACCTCATTTAGTAGTGGTGGTAGTACAACATACACATTCATGGTTATCTAATTATTAGAGTAGACACCAATAAAATCGGTATAGCGAGAACCCACATAAAGTTTTCCATTCTGCTCCTGAACCAAACTGATTGTTGTATTGACGAACTCTTTATCAAATGGCACTATTTGCAACACATCTCCATTCGAATTGAATCTCACTCCTTGAGGTGTGATGAGTGGCGTTGGCGGATACAATCCAACTGAAAGTGCCACCCAAAACTCTCCAAATCTCTCTGCTCGCTTTATCTTATTCGGGTTCCCAACATTATTAATCAAAACTTCCGCCTGATTTGCTTTGGGTCCCGCTAGCCAGTATTTTGAAATTCGGTCACCAATAAGCTCAGGTACCAGAACAAATGTACCATCAGCACTAACTGCGGGACCACCTCCACCCGAGAGACCACTGAGCACAACAGATAGTTCTCTAGTAAGCGGGTTGTAACGCAATAATCTACCGGTTGAATCGGCTACGAATCCTGGTTTTGTGGTATCTCTGCATAAAAATAGATACTTAAATTCCGTTTCGTTTTGGTTGGGCTTGTGCAGCTAAGAAAAGATTAGTAGAAACTTGATCCTTAATTGAATGGAGTCAATCTGGGTGTACATACCTGATCTCATAAGTCAAACTAGCATCAGTGAAATAAACATTGCCTGTTATCAAGTCAACATCAACACCGGTAGCAAACTTGAAACCACCAGCAAGCTGAGTTGCAAGGCCACCATTTGGTCCAACAACTAGAAGCCCATAATACGCATCAGCTATGTAAAGAAGGCCGGTTATGGCATTAAAGCTAAGAGCCATCGGCCTTCCACATATTGGCCAATTATCCGGATTAGTTGTGCCGTCACAAAGTTGCTTGTTCCTGATAAAAATATGAAAAAAGAACAAGCAAATACTTAATAAGATTGCATGCATGCGTATCCTATAAAACACAGTAATATATATATCTTTGGCATTTTATATGTATATTTGCTTTAAATAATTTAAAGGAAGATTGGAAACCCTAAGCTTGAAGGCTCGTCAGCTAGATTAGTATATTAAATATGCTTTTGTATGTTTATGTTTTGTATATAGTGAACGAACAAGTGCATACAAGAATGAGTATACATATAACAAGACCTTGTGGGTGTAGTATATGCGAAATCCACAAAACCGAAGTCCGGGCCTAGCCATTTTAGTATCCTACCATCGCTTACGGTTGTAAAGGGACCTTCAGTCAAGACAAGCCCACGGAAAGCAGCTGATTCGGGGCCGGTAACCCCCGGAGGCAATTCGATCTTACTAAAAATGGTAAATTGACCAGAAACAACAACAAACATGTAAAGAAATACAACAAAAACAGAAAGCAAGGATGGCGTTAAAGAGACCATGTTTGTTTGGCTATGTATGTGATATGATTCAAGAGTGTTGCACATAGCTCTTATTTATAGGAAAGAAACCGCACAAGAAAATAATTAATAAGATTGCATATCCGAGAAATAACGTAACAAAATCTTTGGCATTTAATTTGCATATTTGTTTTTAATAGTTTAATGAAAAGTCAAATTTAAGTGACTTAAGAGCTAATTATGTTATTTTATTGTACTTATAGAGTTGTTAAATATTGTGAAATGTATAGGATTCTAACTTCAATGAACTGTTCTTGAATGATATAATAATTTTGTTTAGGCATGTAAACAGATCAAACATTAATGCATTGTTCGTAAACCGTTTGACTGGAAGTTCGTTTATTTAATAAATGAATCGACATGATCAAAAAGTCTGTGTTCATTTAATTAAACGAAAAAATATGAACACATGTTTCGTTTGTTCATTTGTATTCGTGACGTTCATCTATGTTCATTCATTAATGCACGTCTATGTTCGTTCATGAATCATGCATTCATGTACTTTTAACAACTTATTTTGACGTGGTTTTGAATGAATTAACTCCTTAATGTTTCATATTTATTCCTTCGCGTTCATTTGCGTGTGTTCATTTATGTTTGCATGTCTTCGTATCGGATGTTCATATGTGTTCGTTTATCTTTGTTCATTATGTTATTTAGGTTCATTTAGATTTTAAATGAACGAACATAAACTGACACGAGCATGTTCATTTTTAAATGAACAAACATAAACACATACTAGTAGAGAGGCCGTGCTTCGGGGCGGGTGGGTTAAACATAAAAAATGGAACACATTTTAATCATCATTTTGGCTTTGGTAAGTCAAACATGTTCCACAATTTCTAGTGAACTAATATATTAAGAGGAATCGTGTATAGACTCTCGTTTTTTAGATTGTTGTAGTAGCTTACGGGGTCAATTGTATGTTTAGATAAAAGTTTTGAATCTTGCAAGACTCCTAAACTATTAGTTCAATTTTCTTAAATGTATTTTGAGTTACCTCAAAGAGTCATGGTAGGGATGAGCAAATGGTACCTTGTATGAGCAAATGGTACCTTGTATCAGTATTGAACCGGATACCGTTATTATCAATTCGGTATAGACTTTCTTTGAGGTTCACAATTTACAATTTATAAGCTTTCATGACAAAAATTGAGGTATAAATGGCAAGTACATGCAAATAGTATAACTTCTAAATTAGATTCAAAACATTTTAATTCTCAACAAAGTTAACATAGCTCAAACTGTACATGTACATTTGCATATTTTATTATTTTACAACTAAATTCCATTTTATTGCAAGAAGCTCCATTTTTGAATGGTTTTTGCTTCAAATACAAATCTTACATCAAAAACCTATGAGTGCATAATGCATTCATATTTTCAACATGGAAACACAATATAAAAGTACATAAATATAGTTTTTTTTTTATAAATTAACAAAAAAGTAAATTCTCTAATACTCCAAATGTTCAAACAGCATATAATGCAATAAGATCTAACCAGGGTGAAAACCTTTAAGTTAATGAACCTCATGCCATACTCACTGCAATGAACACAAAAAACATAAAAGTATCCTTGAATAATATAACAATCAAACAGTAGTAGAAACTATGCATTATGTAAAAGAAATTGGCCAGTATTCACAACCTAGTGAAGAGGTGAAACGTTTTCACAAATTCTTGGCTAGTTTCACAACCTGCAGGCAAACAAGAAAGTATAAAACTGGCCAGATTTCAAATCTCTAATTAAATTCAAAACCAACCTTGAAACTGCTCGAAATTGATTGTTGTGTTAATGGTGGATGATTAAAGTAATTGATCTGTGTGTTAATGGCAGATGCCAGCAGACTCTTACCTATTGCCTAGTTTCAATTCATGAAACTGCAAACGAATATAACCCGATTAATGATAATGACCAGGGCAGGCCCATAGGGGGGGGGGGGGGGGGGGGGGGCTGGGTGCCCGACACCCCGCTAGGCCTGAAATTTATTTTTCAAAAAAATTTATGTATTTTTATTAAAACGTTATGCATATTTAGTGTTTAAACTCATTTGCATAAACATTAGTTTGGTATAGTGGTAAAGATGTATTACTCTCAGCAAAAATTATGGATTCTAGTCTCATATGAGACATGTTTAATCCTATTTTTATATAAAAGTTTTTTACATAACCTAAATTATAACCAATTAAGCCCATATCAAAATTAAATTGTTTAAACCCAACAAAATATTCCTTTTATTTAAGACCAAAAAAGAATTTTCGTCTTCGACCCGAAATTTTTTTGCTTTCTCAGAGCCGGGCCTGATAATGATTAGTGTCTTAATGTTAAATGCTAAGGTTGTATGGACAAGATTGCCTGCCCTTTAGACCCTTACATAGGAGGTTGTACAACATACATCTAACATCTTGTAAAACTCTTAAAAAAGAAGTTCTTACACTATCCCTCTCTTATGCTTTATAATACAGAAGATAAGTGTAGATATAGATAGTGTGTATATGGGTAAGGTTAAAATAAAAACTCATTTGAGTTGTGAAAACTCTAGAAATCCATTCTCAACCACATGTTTTTAATTAAAGTTTGAATAATATGGTCCAAAAATGAAAGTTAATAAATATAACTTTTTCTCTCTCCTGAAAACATATAAAAAAATTAGTAAAAAAATGTTAAAGAATAGCAAAACAATTTATTTTTTTATATTTGGATGTTTTGTATTAAATGTTACAACATAAACAAAAAAAAACGATGTTACATAGAGTTTTCATGGGTTTCCACAACTCAAATGAGTTTTTATTTTATACTTCCCCGTGTGTGTGTGTGTGTGTGTAGGGGGAGGGTTTAAATGAGAACCACTCCTTAATTTAAAAACTATGAGAACTTCAATAGACCAATCACAAATTATGTTTTTTATTTTTCCTTTTTTTAATGTAAGGGTGATTTAGTAATTTGATTTAATTTATTTATATTTTTTAATCCATTCAAACGTATTCCCTTATTTTCTCAAGAAGTTGAAAAGTTCTTT
>NW_027500768.1:0-77296 GCF_021521415.1 Bidens hawaiensis | reverse complement strand
TAAAAGCATGTCAAAAGAATATATTCACTTTTTTTAAGACCAACTATCATGATATTAAAAACAAAGGCTAACCTTCATTGACCTTTTTACTACTATGATTCGTTGAATTCTTTATATCATTTTCCTCTCTGATCACAGGTTTAGCATCACCAAGGGCTGAAAGAAAGTGGTTATAGTCAATTCTGAAGCAAGAGTCGTACTAAAAAATGTGATGCAAAGTTATAACGTACGGTTAAGAAAAGTTAGTGCCACAATAAATAATATGTTGAAGATAATCGAAAACCCAAAAAGTGCTCCAACAGATATCCAGAAGCAGTGCTCCTCTGTAAAAAAGCTTCTTGATTTGAGAAGGGCTTCCCCACGGTTAATGCATTAATTCGCGGATCGATATTTGGCTGCATAAAGGAGACTTTAACTGACTAAGGTGCAGTTCCACGAGAATAGTTACAACAAAATCATAACTTTCTAAATTGGTTTGAAGAATTTCATCAACAGTTAACTTACGGCGCTCCATCTTTTATCAAGAAATTCATTAAGTACCAAAGCATTTTGTCCATACATCATAGGAGAGGCATAGAATCCCCAAGACATCCATGATTCACTATCATCTGTAATTACACCATTGGATATTTTTAGTTTGTTATGATATTGTGCTAGTGAGACTTTTAAGAGTCACAAAACATGCTAGATATGTAAAGAAAGTTTTCACCATAAAACCAGACATAAATGACACTAAATTTCAACTTATTTAAGTGAAAATGGGTCATCTTGGGTTGTGCTTTATTGATATATCAGGCAGACTAAAATGGTTAAGCTAAAAACCAATGTAAAATACGTTGCTTCAAAAAGTGGCCTATAATACTTTGTTTAAAAGAATTGGATGTGTTGGTATTAATCCAAAAGTGATCAATATCTATAACCCTTAAATTAACTTTATTTGTACTCCAAGACTCGTGTAGCTGAATAATTAAATCCAACAATCACCCCCCCCCCACCCCCGGCGGACTCCAATACGGTTCAGAAATTAGGTGGATGATTGTTAGAATTAATTACCGAACCGTCCTTTTACTATATGTTTCTTGTGGAAATAAAGGAGTCTTGGAGTGCAAGTAAAGTTAATTTAAGGGTTACAAATAATGGGGAAAGTTAACGCACAAATGAAATTAACGTACTAATTGTGAGAATCAAGTAGAGTAAATATATATACAAGTAGATTAATTATGTAATTACATCATACAGTAATTACATAATTACTCTACTTGATTCTCACAATTAGCACGTTAATTTCATTTGTGTTTGATCGTAACCCTACAAATAATTATCAAGTTTGGATTAATTATCTAAATTGTTTTTATCATGTAATATTATTAGGATTCCTAGTTATTGTCAAAACAAGTTTAGGTTTAGCTATGTATATCAGGTCATGATAACTGTTTGTATTCCGAGTTTTTGAGTTGTTTTTCTTAAATTTATAAATTCATTGGAGAGTTTTTCCAAACACACGATGGATCATAATCTGTGCATATCAATTCACCTACGTGAGGATTATTATGAGATAGATTGAACGAGTTGATTGTACCTTTAGCTATTATGAATCCTCCAAGGGTGACTATCAGCAACAGGGTAAAGGCACCCAAAGTGTTTGCAATTACTTCTGTTCTTGCAACAGCAGCAATCAACCGAAAAAGGGAGAGAGCCATTTGATGTATGGCAAAGTAAGTCAAGAACTGTAGAGAAAATCTAAACCACAAAAACTGTTAGATACCGAAGAAATGTAATAATGACCGATCTTGTTCAGCACAAGTCATTGTTATTTTACCTAGTGTAACCTGGAGCAAAGCCTATAGTGTAATATGTAAGAACCACCCAAATGCCTGCTTCCATAAAAGATAAGGGGATTCGAAGCAACCAAATGGGAAGAGCAAAAGCCCATGCGGGATACAACAACGAATCTCTTTGTTTATAAAAAACAGGAAGCCGCATAACTGTCAATGCAAGCTCAGCCATCCCGTTAAACATAACAATGAGGAGACCAAAAAAAGCGCCCCGATAAACTTCCCTCCGTCTTCTAAACTTCCCACATGCATTTCAGTTCTGAAAAACATAGCCATGGCTACCAATGACATAAATGTCAATTGGAACGTCTTAAATATGTACAAAAAAGAGTTACGCTTCGATAACAACCATTCCCTATCAAAGCATGCTTTCAGTAATTCGGCATTTGATATTCCATATTTTTCTTTTACCAAAGCATCAGGATGTGTTTTGGATTTGTCATAAGGAATATGAATATCTCTTTCAAGTTTCTGTCCAACACGAAAAGACTTGAACGCGTGTGAAAATTCAGTGATTGTGATGTATTGGTTAGGTTGGTTTTTCTTGAACCAGTATTGCTCTTGGTCTTTCTTTGAAATTACCTCTTGAAGATAATCTGCTACATCCTTTCTTTCTGGGCACTTAAATCCCATCCACTCAAAAAATTCAAGAACGTTTTCGCGAGGACCTTGGTATACAATTTGGCCTTCAGACATCAATATAACATCATCGAAAAGTTTGTACGTCTCGGGGTCAGGTTGCAAAAGAGAGATAACCATTGTTAAGTCCATTACATGAACCATCTGACTTAAGAACTTGGCGATGCGACAAGTGGTTGAGCTGTCCAGTCCAGTCGATATTTCATCCATGAAAAACACATTTGCTGGCCCAACTAACATCTCTCCTGTACAGTTATTCAAAATGTAGCAACATGCATGTATTATTTTCTTTTCATTTGTAGTTTTCTAATTATTTTAATTGTTTTTTGTGAATTAGTTTGGCATTAAACATAAGGTAAGTAATATTTTTAACTAGATTGTTAGGCCATGTGTAGTGGGCGTGAGTTTGGGCGATTTTTGGGCGCGGAGGGGCTAGAACACCGCCCCCGGGGCGATTTTTGGGCGATAAGGGGCGGGGGCGGGGTTCTTTTATCGCCGTTGAAGAAGAAGAAATATTATTATTTTATTACATGTTTTGTGTGTATATATATGTATATGTATATATGTTGTGTGTGTGATATATATATATATATATGTATATGTATATATGTTGTGTGTATGTATATATATATGTAAGGATGATTTCATTCAATAACCATCTTAAGTTGTAAGAACTTTACAACTTAATGCATAGACCATATTAAAACACATCATCATTTATTTAAAATATTGAAAAGGTATTTGATCTTTTATTTTATCTCCCTTACTTCAATAATAAACAATTATTAAATTTCTCTTTCCTCATTACACTATCATTATTCTATTTCTCTCTTATTATTTTTTTTCTCAAAGTTATTAATTTAATTTATTAAATACATAATTTAAGTAAAAAAAAGTCTTCTTTTTTATTTTTAAATTATAGTATTTATCAAGTTAAATGTATATAATTTTTTTATAGTTTAATAGAAGTTCAAATGATTTATGTGTGTAAAGATGGATATATGGGTATGAGCAAATATTCTATTTTATGTATTTAGATCTAATTTTATGTTTGTACGCTCACTTTCTTTTTAATACAAATTTTATTAAAACTGGAAAAATAATAATAGATGCATAAAGTTTCATTATTTTTTATTACCTAATTAAATTTTATCACACAATTAATATGGAGTTCATACGATGGTTATTTCATATTCAGTTCATTAAATATGGTGATAATGTATTACACTTAAGGTTCAATTTAGGTAATTTGAGTAATTTGTGTATTTTATGTAATATGCGTATTTTGTGTTGTGTAATTTATGTACCTTGTGTAGTATGTAAATGGTAATATATGTAATTTATGTATTGTATGGTTGGAGAATTTGTGTAATTAGTGTAGATGCAATTTAGGTAATTTGCGTAGTTGATGTAGTTTATGTAATTTGTGTGTTGAGGTAGTTTATGTAATTTGTGTAATTGGTGTAAAGAGAAACGTTAGTGAAAGAATTTTTAGGTATTTTTTTGTTTGACACAAAAAAGCTAGTTTATTTTTATTATCTTAATATTGTTTTTACATAAAAAAAAAACATGATTTGAAGGGATACGATTAGAATAAACTTCAAAGTTTATTTAAATTTCATTTTTTGTTGAACAATTGTCACATTTATATTAACAAAAATCTTATTTAATTTAAAAAAAATCAATTTTTATTAATTAAAAAATAATATGGTTAAAAATAAATAAATATTAAAAGTAATAAATGAAAAGAAAATATGATTGATGTTTTGTCTTTTTATGTTTGCATTTTACTTAAATGCCCCTTTACCATTTAATATTATTGTTTCTCTCTCCTTTTGAAATTTTTTATTATGGTTTAATTAACAACCATACAATCTTAAATCTTTAAATAAACATGTGGTTCATATTTGATTCTCAAAGTTCTTACAACTCAAGGGGTTTCAAAGTATCATTCCCCTATATATGTATATGTATATATGTTGTGTGTGATATATATATATATATGTATATGTATATATATGTATATGTATATGTATATAGGTAAGGTTAATGTAAAAAACAATATTTTTGTGAGAATAATAAGAATAAATCTAGGTCTTTAAATCTAGGATCTAGTGGTTGAGATTGATAGTTTCTAAAAGAATGTATAGTTTTCTATTTACATGGTATAGTGTTTTATTTATGTGGTTTTTTCATTATTTTAAAGTATTTTCACACTTTTCACAAAATAATTGTTTTTTATTTAAACTTTTTTCTATGTATATATGTTGTGTGTGTATATATATATGTATATGCAAAATGAATCCTAGAAGCAACCCGAACCAACCGAACCACCCATTCCCTCCTTTCGGTCAACACCATGGTTCGCAAAACCAACCGAACGTGAACTTACAATGGAACCCGATGAACCTAAACCAACCGAGCTATCCGTTTCAATTTCCCGACCCGAACCTAAACATGTACGCCAACCGAGCTATATGTTTTTTTTATATTTTTAGTTATGTATTTTTTTTATTTTAATGCAGTTTTATTTAATTATATGAAGAAATTGGTTTTTATTTGATTAGTTTAATTATAAAAAAAAAATAATAAAAAAAAGATAATGTGGGCACAATTTGTAGCCCCTACACCATTACACCCCAAAAACAAATTCGCCCCATTTGTTGACTGGGCGCCACGTGTCATAATTCGCCCTCATTTGTAGCCCCTCCACTGCACATAGCCTTACCGGATATGATAACATAATAATTAATTATACCAAAAAAAAGTTCTGAATTAATTATCAACTAAGAGGTCAAATTGCCATCTCCACTTTGGTGGGATGGTAAAGGGTTAGGCCTTTGGGTGAGAGGTCCAGGGTTCGATCCCTGGCAATGGCGGTTTATTGTAAATAGTAGGAGGCAAGCTTAAACATTCAAAAAAAAAAAAAAAAAAAAAAAAAAAAACTAAGAGGTCAAATCAGTATTGTATTTCTATAACTGATGAATGACATACCAGTAGTGACACGTTTCTTTTCTCCCCCTGAGATACCTCTTCTCATTTGATCACCAATCATAGTATCAGCACAAGTTTCCAGCCCCAGCATCTAATACAGAATGCAACAAAACTCTAAGTACTATTTCGATCTAGTGTAGTCTGTAGACATAAAAGTTGTTTCAAGAACAATTACATAAACCATCGAACTTCCAAAGTTGCCATCATGTTAGCGATATTTTTGGTCGAACCAGTCTACATAATGAGCTTTAAATGGCCATTTTGTCATTAGATACATACTTGTGAGGCACTTAAAATAATTACATGTGTAAAAGTTTAGTTGATGGCATTTTTTAAAAGTCAAAGCCATTTTGTCTGTCAACATAGCCATTATCGCCATTTTTTGATGTGAACATATAACTAATACATCAAAAAGCAAGTAAATGATCAGGTAATATATACCTTGAGAACATAATCAGTAATCAAATTGGTTTCACTTCCTGTAACATTCATGAATGCATTCATATCAGGGTCGACTTCTTTCTCCATCTTCAACATGTCAGCAAGTAGTTTATATACTGGCCCGACACCCAAGCATCGTCCTGAAAAATCCAGTGTCTCTCGAACCGTCATCTCCCCGGTGTGAAGGTTATTTGGACTTACATAAGCGCATGTACGTTGAGGAATAAATTCATGTAGCTGGTGACCACAATATGTGACATTTCCAGATACCTGACTCAAGAAGATGAACTAACGGTGAACAAATTTACAATCACAATGTGCTTTTGAAGAAGATATGGTGAAATAATATTACTTTGAGATCATGATCAAGCTTCCCAGCAAGTGCTAGCAACAATGTGGTTTTGCCTGCACCTGGTGGACCTAAAAGTAGTGTCATCCTGCATTTAATAATACTTTTGTTACAATAAAAATAATCAAATCTTTGCACAATGATCATGTGTAAACGAACATATAGAGTAAGAAAACAAAGAAAGAAACCTTGATGGACTGATAATTCCATTAATGGATTGGAGGATCTTCACATTTCTTTTCTTGGAAGGAGTGAGCCCAATCAGTTGCAGTATGCTCTTTAGTTTTGTTTCAGATATTAGAAACACTAAAAATAGAATATTGTTTTCAAAATAGGAAGAAAACTATAGGGTAGATGGTTTCTAGGAGAGACAAATTTTGTTTTGTTTTTTGCTAAAAACATACAAAGGTTGTAGTGATTGGTGTTACAAAAAGCAAAACAAAATGGTCAAGATCCGTCATTTAAAATGACAGATCACCTACAGACACAAAATAAAACTTTTCATCCTTGGAAAGTATTTAATTTCCCTTCACTTTTCTTTCTATTGTGAAAAAATAAATCAATATAATATGAAGAAGAAAGTGTACCTCAATTGAGTTGAAGGTGGCATTATATAGAGATGGAAGAGCTCTATCGCCAACATAAGCATTTCCTTCAACTGATAAGTTCTCATATCTCACTTCATTCTTTGGTGTCTCAATCCCATCCCTACACACAATATCTCGTTTCAATCTTTGGTGTCTCGATCATGGCCAATTACAATTAACGTAGTTAACCGTTGATGACCATAACTTAGAGTAGGACGAGTTTTCCATTTTGCACGCATGATTTCCTCTAGAAGCTATTAATGTGCTTGTATATAAGTTTCATATCTAAAGATATCAGAGAAATCAATTGAAAAGTATCTTATCTTCTTTCTAGTTCTTGTGAGATTAGGCATCTTGAGTCGGCTTTCTAACATTTGTTGATCCATGTATACAAATCTTTATACTCGTGTGTGTACATGCTGCCGTTTTACCTTTATTATATCTTAGAAAACTAATTATGGTTTAGAAATGAAAAAAAAATATCCTTAGTTGAAGGATTCAAAATGCATGCTAGATGTAGGATTGCCAAAACTTCAATTAAGTATTTGAATGTAAAAATAAAAAGTCCAAGTAATGTCATGATCAGGGTTGCCTCTCCATCACATTTGATTATATCATCACATCATCACCTATGTATTCAAACTACTACTAACAAAAAGGTTTGTTTTATGTAGTTTCATGAAGTCACTCTTGCTTGTTGATTTTAAGAATTTGCACATTGTCTGAAAACTGAAAAGCTCCAATGTCTTTGACGTCTTTCATTTCATTTATCAACAAATAAATGATAATTTTTGAAGATAATTCTTGTAATCTAACATATATATTTGGTATACAGTATGTGGTTGGATGTAATCGGTTCAGTTCGGTAAATTCAGTTATGCAACCAATCAAAATCAAAACCAAAACCGAACTGTGATTTTTGGTTAATTGGTTATAGTTAACCAAACCATTGGTTAATTGTCCGGTTTGGTTAATTCGGTTGATTGGATTACTGTTTGCTCACGTCTAGTTTAAGTGATGATGGGGTTTGACATAACATGTTGGTCATGAATTAAAAAGGGGTAAGATTATCCAAATGACGAGAGTATATAAGAAATCCTAATATATAAACTTCTAGATGTTTTATATGCATAAAATTATGAACTTAATAACTCATACAGTCATACCACAATTTTACTTTAATTTTAAACTTATGTTGGTTTAAAATAAATAGATCGACCATCGATGAAGTTTTATCAGCTTAAAATATATTTGGGATGAAGTTTTCTTACGGTTAAATGATTTGTGAAGGAGAAAGTGCTAATGGATGAATACATTGTTGATGTGTTTCACTGTTTTGTATAGTGTGCATGTTTAAATGTGTGTACATAGGCGAATAAGAAGTCATTGTCGAATTAAGGGAGATATTAAAGACATTGAAGACTAATTAATAGCATGTTGAAATGAATAGGCATGATTCATTGATAGATATAAGACATTACGAACAAATGATCGTAACATGGCCATTTTGTGGATAAGCTAAATGAGGTCATGGCTTTAGGCCTCGATCTTAAACAAGGGTTATTTTTATGGGTTTGTGAGTAGAGGAGTTTTTTTTTAGTAACTCATTGATAAGTCATAACAAGCTAAGGAGAATTGTCTCATATATTATTACTGGATATCATCTATATTCCATAATTTTTGAATACTCACTGATGTTCTATGTATAAAGAAAAGAAAAAAAAAGTCTTAATATTTTTGTTAATTTTAGGCATCCAAGGACGTTGAGCCGACTCTATGCGCAAATGCATATGGGGGATTACAATGTTTAGAATAACTATCAAAGTAAAACTAACTAGTAAATATATAGTAAGTAGTTAATTAATAGTTATAGATATAATATAGACGTTTTCAAAAAGAAATATACGTATAGGATGAACTACGAGGTGGCGTTCCGTATCCGTACTTAGATACGATGTTATCTACTATGATGAAAGGTCAATTGTGACTTAACTAAAAGGAGCATTAATATCTTTCGTTATAAATTCATAAAAGGACAAGCGTGTACATTTTATATGTTTAACATTTTTTCTGAGTTGTACTTTTTTGTTTACAACTAAATATTTTAACTATTTTAAAAGACAGAATTACAAATTTTGTCCTTTAAAATAAGACGAATTACGGTTCGTGTCCTTTTCTAAGTTTCCTTGCAGGCGGTGTACTTTAAACTTTTTTTTCCTACAAGTTTTGTCATTTACGCTAACTGGGTTAGAAAAAGTCAGTTAAATCCCATCACGTGAGGCGCATGTGAGGGTAGTTTTGTCCTTTCATCTACACCTACAAAAAGTTTATACTCACTCTCTCTCTCTCTCCCTTTTCATCTCCCTCAACCACTGAAACACAACCCATCACTACAATCATCAATTTCTTAAATTCCCCCGATTACTTGTCATATCTTAGTTTCAAATCATGGCCAACACCACCACTGTCTTGAACCATTCTAGCGTCGCCGGAGATGTTGAGTTCCGGTGCTTCGCCGGAGTTTACAACCACTGCAACATCCGTATCCGCTGTCGGAAACCCACCGGCGCCGCTAGGGCCATAATTGAACCCTAATAGTCGTTGCCAAAAACCTAATCAGAGTGTATTTCTTTTATAACAGCAGCCCCGCCGTCACTTGCAGTCAAATAATGGTGGACCAATTCGGGCTTACAATCAACGCCCCTTGCTGATAGCAACCGTGATTTTGGTTTCGAAGACAGATCTGATGAAGGACAAGATGTGGTGGTGGTTTCCGGGTAATGGAGATGGGTGGAGGTGGAAGACGGTGGCAACGATGCAGGGAGGAGACGTGGAGATGAAGGGTGAGACGGTGGCTATGAGTGAGAAACTGTTGTTTAGGCAAACATATAATTGGAACATGGCCATCGGAAGGTAGCAGGCGGTGGTAGTTAGGGTTTGTGTGTGTTAGATTGACGGCGGAGTGGTTAATGGTGGTGCAAGGGAAGAAGAGGGTAGGGTGGACTGGTGGTGGCTGGAGGAATTGATGGTGGTGATTGAGTAGTGGTTAACGATGGTGAATGAGGAAAGAAGAAGGTGGGTTGGTGTCTGGTGGGTGAGGTACAAAGAGACTGATGAAAGGGGGTTTTGTTGTAGGCATAAACGAAAGGACAAAACTACCCTCACATGCGCCTCACGTGATGGGATTTAACTGACTTTTTCTAACCCAGTTAGCGTAAAGGACAAAACTTGTAGGAAAAAAAAGTTTAAAGTACACCGCCTGCAAGGAAACTTAGAAAAGGACACGAACCGTAATTCGTCTTATTTTAAAGAACAAAATTTGTAATTCTGTCATTTTAAAATTTAATATTTATTAAGGATATTATTTCAGTATTTACTTTTAAAATTATACACACATATATATATCCTAGTTTAATCCTCCTTAGTTACGGGGGTTTATTCAAGTTTTTTTTTTATCATTTTGATATTTTATGATAATATATTTTATTTTTTAAAGTAGTTTAGTTTTAATTTAATACATATATATTAGTTTGTTATTATATTTTTTAGCGTTTGAGTTTTCTCAATTGATGTCACACCCTCAAAATCCACTAACGGAGTTTTACCGTCAGAGGGTGTGAACTGGCAGGATCGGAATCATTAGTTATAATCAAACCAAAGAAAAACGTTTAAATGTAAATAAGTGCGGAAGCGTAAAACCTTAATTCAAAAGTTGCGTCACGCAGGACGACTTAAAACCAAATGTAACTGTTAAAATTAAGTTTGCAGAATATAAGTATTTTCGTTTAATGCATGCTCCTAAACCGCGCGCCCCGCCTCGGCTACCTGAGAATAACATACTAAAAGTGTCAACACAAGGTTGGTGAGTTCACAAGTTATATAAGATAAATCGTTTAGCGTTTTGCGTAACCACGTTACGGCGTTTAAGTGTTTTGCATTACCAGATAGTGTTATGTCAAATTATATATCGATAGGTAGCTAATCTATACAACAAGTATCGCTAAGTGGTTCGAGACCGAAGCTGACTGTTTATCAAGTGCCCGTCACCAGGTCAACCCAGACCATGGTAAGTGTTAGCCAAAATTACACCCACTCAACCTCCAGTTGAGCTTAGCGTCGGGTGGGGTTTGTCAAACCCAGTAGTACTACTCAACAGTGACTCGCTATTCCAAATATTAACCGGTTCGATGTGTGGGACTTCAAATGTTACGTTTGCCGCTTAGCCTTTACAAGTGATATATAATTTATAACAAAATCTTAAATATGCGTTTATCTCAGAAAATGCGTTTATCGGAGTATGTTATCTCCCCCAAGTGAAAAACGTTTGAAAACAGTTCAAAGAGCGGGGTAAGTGAAACTCACTGTTTGCGAAGAATATCCCGATATAGATCACCAAGTGATGCGCGTCGTAGAAACTCTCTAGCGTTCTAAATAACAAAGAGATTTTCTAAGTATCGGTACGTTTAACGAGTCTCTAGACTCGGCACATAATACCTATGCACATAACATGTGTCGTGTTTCGTTTTGTGGATCGTGTGTGACTTAAACAAGTACAATTGTGATACGATACATGAGTGAGCAATTACTTTCGTGTCTCGTACTAATAACATACTTTACTAGCAATTATCCCCGTAAGGGCATTTTGGTCAACAAACAAAGATTAACTAACCATTATTCCCCATAAGGGCAATTTGGTCAATTCATGGCAATCAATTAACAACTATTCCCCGCAAGAGTATTTTGGTCAAAACACAACAATTATATAAAAACTATCATATTTCATGCATTTTTTTACACAACTCAGCAGCTAGTTTCGTTATGACAGAATTTCTACTTGAAAGATTTCACTAGTTCACCGATCATAACGTCTCAATTAATTCACCAAAAATTACCACAGAAGCATACATATCTTAGGTTTCCAGAACATATTTTATCTTATTTTTATTCCACATATTTTCCTTATAATGACCAAAACATTACAGCAAACTCATATCAGTCAGATTCATGCGCAACAGAATGTTATTTGCAATTCCCGTTAAACGAAAAATCCAATAAATGCAAGACCACTTGGGTTTGGTTCCTAACTCAATGAGTCAACTTCCAGAAGTGGAACCAACCCAATTGGTCTCGTAGTTCATGAGATATAACATTTACAACATAACCCAACAGCAGGTCTAACAGCACAGCTTTGCACCACGTTTTTGTAAAATCATAAAAGTTAACTTTCACACGTCCAAAAATTATAAATTTATATTCTTTAGAAACTAGACTCAACCTAGTTTACTGTAATAACAATTATCTCAATCAAATTCCACTTTAACATCCCGTTACAGTCATTCAAACATCAACAACACAATCTGTCCAGAAACTGTTTGCATCCAAACTCAACAATTTAACAATCTATGAACTATCATGCATTCACATAACACTCTAGACTCCATAAACAATATCCATGCATATCAATTACACCCAATAAAACTAAAAATTAAACATAGAGGATGCATAGAATAGTTGTTTATACCTTCCTAGCACCTTAATCTTCAATCAAACTTGAAAGATCTTGAGTGTGTGTGTGTGTATATTGATCGATCACAAGGAGAGGGGAGAGGGGATGGCTGGCCAATTTGGGGTTAGGGAAAAGGGATGGGAGTTAGGGTTTATGTTTATCATGTATTTATAGACTAATATGTTACACCTTGGCCCCTCAACTCCTAAGTATTACTTTTTCTAGAACATTCTATCATAACTTGCACCTTAAGTTAACATTAAGTATTTCCTTTTTCTAGAACATTCTATCATAACTTGCACATTAAATTAACATGACAATAATATTATCACATAACACATAATCCTAACACATAATTATCACATCATTAGTGTTTTAGTGTGTTTCATTTATTCATCAATCGTTTGCGTTTCGGTGCAAATCCCGAAAGACTACTACACATGTAGTAAGTGTTAAGCGTCATTTAAACCCTAGTTTAAATGTAATGAAGTTTGCGTTATAGATTCAATAAATCTAAAGTTTGAATTGAAGGAGTTGCGTTAACGGAGTTAACCTGAAATTGACGATTGTCACATCATTCCCATGTTAAAGAATTTTCGTCCCGAAAATTTGAGTCAAGTCGTGATGAGTGTCTGAAAAAGTAAGAAAAATTTTCAGTTTGTCATAATTGAGATGTGTAGGTTTTTTATATTTTTAACGAACAAATATAAACGAACACGAGCATGTTGATTTTTTTAAATGAACAAACATGAACACAATATTTTTCTAATGATAAAGGGGACGTTGATGTAGTTGACAATGGTGGGTAGTATCGGAAGTTAACCGGCGATGGAGATGAACAGCAACAGAGAACATGTAAAAGAGATAAATTAAATTAGGGTTTAATGATGAAAGTGTTTACCAATAAATGAAATCTTATAACCCATTTGAGGGCTAAGACCCATAACCCATGGAAATAATTCTTCGATGGTTAAGAGGTTATTTCACAAATAAATGAGATGTTATAACCCGTTTAGGAGTTATCTGGGTTTTGTGAGACCCATGATCCGCAAAAATTATTGTTTGACTATGAAAGAGTTTTATAAATATATGAGATGTTATAACCCATTTAAAGACTATCCAGGTTTGGTGAGACCCATGCCCACGAATTCGGGTTAAATGCATGAGAAGCCTCTATTTAGAAATCAAGCAATCTAGTGGCTCTAGAGAATGGGGGAACAACCTGAGAGCGACACCTAAGGTTTCATGGTAGACAATTATATAGATAGTTAGATATATATATATATATATATATATATATATATATATATATATATATATATATATAAGGTTTTGATCAATACAAATGAAATTAACGTGCTAAACATGAAAATCAAGTAGAATAATTATATATATATATAATTAGAGTAATTATGTAATTAAATTACATAATTACTCTAATTATATATATATATATATAATTACTCTACTTGATTTTCATGTTTAGCACGTTACCTAAAAATAAGTATTTTGCTAGGAGGACTTAGAATAAATCATAGTCATTGAATCATGTTAATCAATGGTTGAGATTTGAAATTACCAATAACCGACATAGTGTTATAGAATTACTCTTTCAT
Source organism: Bidens hawaiensis (assembly GCF_021521415.1). NCBI lineage: Eukaryota > Viridiplantae > Streptophyta > Magnoliopsida > Asterales > Asteraceae > Bidens > Bidens hawaiensis. The sequence goes on along the minus strand of NW_027500768.1, from coordinate 63,329 downwards.
CATTATAATCGATATAGTTTCCTATAATTGTTTTTTCATCATAATTTGTAATGCCAAATGTCATATATTTGTTGGTTCTTACAATTCCTAGGAAACTCTTTATTCTTATTTGAACTCTTTTATATATATATATATATATATATATATATATATATATATATATGAAAGGTTTATTCTAAAAATAAGTAGTTTTTTAGGAAGATTAGAAACAAATCATAGTCATTGGATCATGTTAATAAATAATTGAGATTTAAAATTACCAATAACCGACATAGTTTCCTAGAATTACTCTTTCATCATTATAATCGATATAGTTTCCTATAATTGTTTTTTCATCATAATTTGTAATGCCAAATGTCATATATTTGTTGGTTCTTACCATTCTTAGGAAACTCTTTATTCTTATTTGAACTCTTATATATATATATATATATATATGAAAGGTTTATTCTAAAAATAAGTAGTTTTTTAGGAAGATTAGAAACAAATCATAGTCATTGGATCATGTTAATAAATAATTGAGATTTAAAATTACCAATAATCGACATAGTTTCCTAGAATTACTCTTTCATCATTATAACCGACATAGTTTCCTAGAATTGTTCTTTCACCAATATTTGTAATGCCAAATGTCAAAAATTTATTGGTTCTTACCATTCCTATTAAACTCTTTATTCTTATTTGAACTCCTTTATATATATATATGTATGTATTCTTTCAAGTTCTTAAACAATTTAACAGTTCTGTAATGATAATCATTATATATATATATATATGTTTAAGTTCAAGAGAGAAGTCAAATTATTGAGAGAAATATGAGAAATGATTCTAACCAATCACATCATTTTCCTTTCAATTTATGATTATTTAATTAGAAGGACATATTAGTAATATTATTGATTTTCTTGTTTTGGTAACTATAGTTACATTAAAAACTATAAATATCATGTTGAGTTCAAAATGAATGATTATCATACTAGATAACATTAGCCAATTTTTTATTATCTTTTAGTTTATTTATATTTTAATTACGTTTAAAAACATAAAGTTTTTTTTTATAATATTCACCTACACATAATTCATATTCGCCTAAAAAATTATTAGTTCATTTTATTTTATTCTACACTTAGCTAATATTCACATACACATAACTTATATTTGCTTACATATAACTCATATTTTCCTACATATTAAAATTTGATTAATTTGATTACTTGTGTAGATGAATTAGTTATCATTCACCTACACAGTGCAATAATGCCTACACCAGATATAAATGTGAAAAGAAAAAATGTTTATATCTTACACTAGATATAAATGCAAAGAAAAAAAAAACCTTTGTTTAACCAATAGTAAAAAAACAAAGTCAATGAAGAAATAAAACAATAAAAAACTAATTTAGAAATATTTTATTAGAGAGTTACAATGTTAATAAAATACAATTTAACATTTAAAATATACACTGACATTACGATTTGACATTTACTAAAATACAATTTGGCATTTCGATGTTAATAAAAAACTAATTTAGTAATATTTTATTAGGAACTTAGGAAGCATGTAATTTTAGGAAACAAATATGAAATTTGACATTTAATATCTACAATGATCCTTTTAATGCCTAGACATAAATGACTAAATTACCCATTTTGTATTAATAAACTTATAAATGAATTGATATTTATTATAATATTGTCATTATCAATATCTACCATTGATTAGACAAAATTAATGGCTTAGATGAACTTCTTTCATTTCTCGCAGTAAAATGGTTTATCTCTTGAATCATCACATATATATATAGAAAGGGGGTTAAAATAAAAATACATAGTTTTGTAAGAAGAGTAGGAATAACACAAAATTTAGAGTTAAGAAACTATTTAGCATAAATCCTTAATCCTAGGAAACTATTTGGTAGTTTAAAAACTACCAATCTCATCCATTAGATCATAAATCCAATGGCTTAGATTGATTCTTACTCTTCCTAGAAAACTATTTCTTTTTATTATAACTCACCCCTATATATATATATATATATATATATAGGGGAGGGTTATCTTAAAAATAAGTAGTTTCCTGGGAATACTAAGAATAAGTCATAGCCATTTGATCATGTTAATCAATGGTTGAGATTTAAAATCACCAATAACCGGCATAGTTTCCTAGAATTACTCTTTAATCATTATAACCGACATAGTTTCCTAAAATTGTTCTTTCATCATCATTTGTAATGCCAAATGTCAAAAATTTGTTGGTTATTACAATTAATAGTAACCTCCGTATTCTTATTTGAACTCTTTTCTATATATATATATCAAATAATCATCATATGTTAGTTATCTCACGTTCTTCTAATATTCATATCAAATAATATTATTATATTGCATATCAGTTGTTGTTAGTTACATTACATATGATTTTAATTTTGGATGCATATAATCGTGGTTTTGACACTCGATCAACATATACATATTTGGAATGAAATAATAAAGGTGAATTGTATTTATTTAATTGAAAACTATCATTTATTGTAATTGTATTTAATTTATGGCTATAATAAATGTAATTATACACATTTATAAAATCATATTTAAATAGTTCAGTATTTTAATTCCGTATAGTTGTAACAGGTTCTATATAGATGTAAGAGTACCATTGCAACGCACCTCTAGACTAATTTTCTGATCGAACGTTGCCATCCGTCGCGTAGCGCGGGGTAAAAATACAAGTTTTTATTAAAACTCAACTTTTAGAAAACTAGTCAAACTTTTTACTTTTAAACACTTCTTAACTCTAAAAAATTAATGTTCTCAAATCATAAAGGAAAAAAAAACATAATATAATTTTTTTAGCTTATTAAAACTTTTTGTATTATGTTAAAAAAAAGAGACTAACAAAGATTCAAAAATTTTAAAGACCATTCAAAGATTTAAAAAAAATGTTTCAAATAAAACTATCCTACTTTCAAAATTTTGTAGATTAAAAACCAGGGTCAAAAGCTGACTTTGAATTAAATATTTTTGAAGTAATTTAGGAGTATGCGTAGGAGTAGATGTGTATGTAGCCGTTCAAAGAAAAAAGAAATATAACGTAAGACCATAAAAGAATGTTGTAAATGCATGCGATAATCGAAATCAAAGGTAAAACTTGTAAGTATAATCGGGTTTGGAAATAGTATGTGGGTATTGCATTTGTCTTCGATCGACCAGATGATATATTAAAGGAAACATGCATGTGTGGATTTAGCAGGGTTTTCTTTACGGTGGTGGGTTTGGAGAGCAGCGGTTTACGGCCTAGGAGGCTGCTCTAGAAGCTACTTGTAATACTTAACATTCTTAAACTATAAGAATTTGTTATACTTAATAACTTGGTGGCTTTGACTTTTTCTTTGATAACTTGTAATACTTAACGTTCTTAAGCTATAAGAATTTGTACCTCATTCATGTTCTACTTATAGAATTTATTTATACACATGCAAGTGAAGTAAGATAGGAAATAGAAAGTATATAAATATAAGACACTAGTTTGAGTCTTTAGTGTTAAAGCGGTTTTATTTAAGTTTTTATTTTTAATCGTTTTACTATTTTATATTTTGTAATTATTTGTTTTGTTTTTTTAACGTAGTTTTATTTTGATTTAATACGTATATATTAGTGTGTTAAGTACATTATATTTTTTAACGTTTCTGCTCTTTCAATTAAGATGTGCAGGTTTTTTAGATTTTAGCGAACGAACACAAACATATTGATTTTCTAAACGAACAAACACTAACTTTTATCTTATGAAAAATGGGTGGTTGATGTAGGTGATGGTGGTGGTTGATGGATGAGAGGGGAGGTTGAAGACGGTGGGTGGTAATCGAAAGTTAACCGTTGATGGAGAGGATAGACCGGCAACGGCGAATATATGTAAAGAAGAGAAATTAAATTAGGGTTTGACGAAAGTGTTTCACAAATAAATGAGATGTTATAACCCGTTTCAGGGCTATCCGGTTTTAGTGAGATTCATGACCAACGAAAATTTTTGTTTGATTATGAAAACGTTTAATAAATAAATGAGATGTTATAACCCATTTAAGGACTATCCGGGTCAGGTGACACTCGTACACTTGAGTTCAGATGAAACACATAAGAAGACTCAAATCACAAATCAATCAATCTGGTGGTTTAAGAGTGTGGGGAGCAACCGGAAGGTGACAGAATGGATATTTTGGTAGACATTTAGATAGATAAATAGATAGATAGATTAGGAACTTATATGTGTATTTATAACAAATTAGTTTTTATCCCCTGTATTACGGGGGTGTTATATATTTTTCGTTTATAATATCTTCGTTTCTAATATTGTGATGTATTTTTTTGGATTTTAGTTTATTTATTTGAAGAAGTTAATAATATACTTGAATCTATTTTGATACATTTATATTGGGTTACATTCTTTCTTGAATGAAACATTAAAAGAATTATCTATTTAATTTTTATATTTGTTTGTTTATGTTCATTTGTTATAATTTGGATATTAGTTTGTGAAACTTTTCATTTAAGTTAAAGTTAAAAGAAAAAACACTCACTAATGTAACTTAATCCATACTGAGAAATTAAATCAGGGTTTGATGATGAAAAAGTTTCACAAATAAATGAGAGGTTATAACCCGTTTAAAAGTTATCCAGGTTTTGTGAGACCCATAATCCGCTTATTGTTTTTACTATAAAATTCTATCTTAATTATAAATAAAATCATTTTTTTTAAATATGATATTAATTTATAGTATATATCCAAACCATATTTTATAGGATTTACATATCAAATCTTTGGAGGGATTAATTTTTAATTTAATGAGATGTTTAACCCGTTAAGGTTGTCTCGATTTGGTAAGACCCATACACATGAATTTGTGTTAAACGAATGAAAGACCTCTATTTACAAATGAAGAAAACTTGGTAGTTTGAGAGAGATGATGAGCAACTATAGAGCTTTTAGATGTTTCGTTTATAGTTTTTATCCCCTGTATTACGGGGCTATTTTACATTATTCGTTTATAATATTTATATATTTTTTTGGATTTTAATTTTATTTATTGTAAAGCCATTAATAGTATACTTATGATTTGATTATGAAAGAATTTCATAAATAAATGAGATGTTATAATTCAGTTTAAAAGTTATTTGGTTTTGGTGAGACCCATGACCCGCTTAGTTTTTTTTGCTATAAAATTGTTTATTAATTATAAATAATATATTTTTTTAAACAAATATGATACTAATTATTTTTAGTATATCCTTATATTATAGGATTTTCATATAAGATATTTGGTGATATTAATTTTTAATTTAATGAGATTTTATAACCTTCTTAAGGGCTATCTGAGTTTTGCGAGACCCATACCCCTGAACTCGGGTCAAATGAATATGAAACATTAATAATATAGTAGCTTGAGAGAATGTAGAAAAGTTTTGTTTATATACATATAGGCTTAAGTTTACGCGATAGATCAAAGATAATCAATGACTCAGATTCATTTATCACATTTCTCGCAATAAGATCATTTCTTACCTGAACCATCCCTATATATATATATATATATATATATATATATATATATATATATATAAAAGGGTTTAAATAAGAATAAGGAGTTTCCTAAGAATGGTAATAACCAACAAATTTTTGACATTTGACATTACAAACTATGTCGGTTTTTGGTAGTTTTAAATCTCAATCATTAATTAACATGATCCAATGGCTATGATTTATTCAGTCTTCCTAAAAAACTACTTATTTTTAGGATAACCCTCCCATATATATATATATATATATATATATATATATATATAGGGTAAGGATCCTAAGAGAACCCTTTACAAATTGAGAACTTTAAGAACAATTAGAAGCTACTTGTAATACTTAACATTCTTAAACTATAAGAATTTGTTATATTTAATAACTTGGTGGCTTTGACTTTTTCTTTGATAACTTGTAATACTTAACGTTCTTAAGCTATAAGAATTTGTACCTCATTCATGATCTACTTAGAATTTATTTATACACATACAAGTGAAGTAAGATAGGAAACAGAAAGTACGTATATATAAGACACTAGTTTGAGTCCTTAGTGTTAAGGGGTTTTATTTAAGTTTTTATTTTTAATCGTTTTACTATTTTATATTTTGTAGGGGTGAGTTATAATAAAAAAGAAATAGTTTTATAGGAGAGTAAGAATCAATCTAGGCCATTGGATTTGTGATCTAATGGTTGAGATTAGTAGTTTTTAAACTATCAAATAGTTTCATAGGATTAAGGATTTATGCTACATAGTTTCTTAACTTTAAATTTTGTGTTATTTCTACTCTTCCTACAGAACTATGTATTTTTATTTTAACCCTTTTCTATATATATATATATGGGAGGGTTATCCTAAAAATAAGTAGTTTCCTAGGAATACTAGGAATAAATCATAGCCATTGGATCATGTTAATCAATGGTTGAGATTTAAAATTACCAATAACCGATATAGTTTCCTAGAATTACTTTTTCATCATTATAACCGACATAGTTTCCTGAAATTTTTCTTTTACTATAACTTGTAATGCCATATGCCAAAATTTGTTAGTTCTTATCATTCTTAGAAAACTTCTTATTCTTATTTGAACCTTTTTCTATATATATATAGAAAAGGGTTCAATTAAAAAGAAGTTATTTCCTAGGAATGGTAAGAACTAATAGAATTTTGACATTTGGCATTAAAACCTATGGTGAAAGAATAATTCTAGGAAACTATGTCGGTTATAATGTTAAAAGAGTAATTTTAGGAAACTATGACGGTTTTTGGTAATTTTAAATCTCAACCATTGATTGATATGATCCAATGGCTATGATTTATTCTTAGTTTTCTTAGGAAACTACTTAATTTTATGATAACCCTCCCCTATATATATATATATATCTAACTATCTATATAATTGACTACCATAAAATCCTACGTGTCGCTCTCAGGTTGTCTCCCCCATTCTCTAGAGCCGCCAGATTGCTTGATTACTAAATGGAGGCTTCTCATGCATTTGACCCGAAATCACGGGTGTGGGTCTTACCAAACCCAGATAGTCTTTAAATGGGTTATAACATCTTGTGAAACTCTTTCATAATCAAACAATAATTTTCGCGGGTCATGGGTCTCACCAAACCCGGATAACCCTTAAACGGGTTATAACATCTCATTTATTAGTGAAATAACCCATTAATTATCAAATAATTTCTTCCACGGGTTATGGGTCTTACAAACCCTAATAGCTCTCAAATGGGTTATAAGATCTTATTTATTGGTAAATACTTTCATCATCAAACCCTAATTTAATTTATCTTCTTTACATGTTCTCCATTGCTGGTCTCTATTATCTCCATCGCCGGTTAACTTCTGATACTACCCTCCATCGATCGTCAACTACATCAACGTCCCCTTTTTCATTAGACAAATTATATTTGTGTTCATGTTTGTTCATTTAAAAAATCAACATGTTCGTGTTCGTGTATTTTTGTTCGTTAAAAATCTAAAAACCTACACATCTCAATTGAAAATACCCAAACGCAAAAAAATATAATAACAAACTAATATATATATTAAAAACAAAAACTTAAATAAACTCCCGTAATACGGGAGGATCAAACTAGTATATATATAGAGGTATAAAATTAAGATAGATCGTTTCTTAATCTTTCTTTTCGGATATTGCACCATATGTTTCATTAAAAATCAATCTATTTAAAATTAAATATTTTATTAGTGAAAAAACTTTATTAAATATTAAAAGAACTTGTTTTTAATAAAGTTTATATATAGTAATGTCAAAAGAAAATTATACAAAACTATGACAGATTTTAAATTTAATTTTAATCTTTAAAGTTGGTTAAAAATATTAAATCATATAAATTAGTTAATGAATATAAAAAAGAAAAATACTTAATTTTGAAGCATGTTATCCACACAAGCGGCTTTGACAAGTCGGCTTCCTACATGAATGAATTACAACCTTCTAAATAATTTAAAAATACAAAGAACACTAAAAAAGATGATAATGAAGTTATAATAATGAACTTCATCTCAAATTGGTTTTTACAATAAAGAGTAAAAACTTAATAGTTACTAACTGTGTGTATATTTTTCTTATTTCATCTCAATTTGGCTTTGTATAAATGTATATAAAGCGCTGGAGCCCGCATTTCATAACGTCATTATGAAAGGGTGTTGGCAAGGATGTATTTGTTATATAGTATATCGATGTTACTATGTTACTATGCATCAACAATTGAAAGAATTATAATGTTTAAACCCTGGGATTCTATATGTCAGAGTGAAATAATCAAATCACATGGACTAAAAATGTAATATACTATATGTGCATTAACATATAATAAGATTATAATAAGACTATGTGTACTGGAGGATTACAAAATGGGTCATTTTGTGCCATATGACGCTCAATTAGCAAATGATGAGTTTTTATTTTTTTGAGTGTACTGGTGTTGATATATATATATATATATATATATATATATATGGGAGAGTTATTCTAAAAAGAGATAGTTTCCTAGAAAGACTAGGAATAAATCTTAGCCATTAGATCATGTTAATCAATGATTGAGATTTAAAATTACAAAAAACCGTCATAATTTGCTAGAATTACTATTTCACCACTATAACCGACATAGTTTCCTAGAATTGTTCTTTCATCATAGGTTATAGTGCCACATGTCAAAAATTTATTGGTTCTTACCATTCTTAGGAAACTCTTTATTTTTATTTGAATCATTTTATATATATATATAGAAAAGAGTTAAAATAAAAAGACATAGTTTTGTAGGAATAACATAAAATTTAGAGTTAAGAAACTATTTAGCCTAAATCCTAAATCATAGAAAACTATTTGGTAGTTTAAAAACTACCAATCTCAACCACTAGATCGTAGATACAAGTGCTTAGATTTATTCTTACTCTTCCTAGAAAACTATTTCTTTTTATTATAACTCACCCCTATATATATATATATATACCACACACAAAAAAATATAATAATAATATTCATCAAACAATCACAGGCAACAAAAGACACTCCCCCCACATCGCCCCAAATATCGTCTAGGGCAGTTTTCATCCAAAAAATCGCCCACTTCGTGGGCATTTGTCACCCCACTACGGATAGCCTAAATAGAAAAACTAACCTCAAACTAATATTAAATATGAAATAAAAAAAATGATTTACTGTTAAAAATTCTTAAAACTTTTTTAAAATATTTAAAAGGTCCGAAATGAACCACTAAGTATAATTCATGTGAATTATAATAATAAACAAATAATTCTGCCCAGCGTTGCATCGAATATGTGACGATAAGTCAGTTGGCATCAGTTCTATTCGTTATGGTAAAAGATTTGTGTCAAAAGCTTCATTAACAAAGTTAAAGAACTAAAAAAGTAAATTTGTAAAACTAAAATTGAGAGGCCAAAGTTTATATATATATAACTTTTATGTCAAAAATCTAATGAATTAAAGTTTGTAAACAAAATTTAGAGACCTAATTATATGTGCTAAAAGTATAAAGACCTAAAAGTACGTTTAATGACGGGAGTTAAAAGAAAAAAAAACTATAAATTATATGTGCTAAAGTTATCAGTTATGTGGTGGTTGAAGAAAGGCAACTTGACTAACTGCCTTTTAAGATGTTAAAAATTTATGACAAGTTTTTCAAACAAACAATTATTTGAGTTAGATGAACCTTAATTGTAAAAATGGTAAACTCTGTAAATAAGTAGTTAAGACTTATAGACGTTAATGCTCAATTAACAATTATATAATATATGGATGAGCAAATGATATTAGTATCAAAACAAACATTTCTGTATCGGTACCGGTATCAAGTTTTTAAGAAAATTTGGATCATCAGAATGATACGTCATTCACTAAAATTTGGCCTACGGTACCGTATTGATACTGAACAAATATTTTCGCTACCGGTACATGTAATAAATTTAAAAAAATTGATATTAGTTGGTATGTCACCGAACGAATCCTTGAAACATTGCAATTAATGGGGTCAAGAATTAGATTGTCCAACCATACCCAATAAATGCTTAAATGCGTGTCTCCCAAAATGCAGTTGAGGAGGTGAAGTAATCAATGAAATCATGACCTCCACACTTTACCACCATATTTTGTCTATATTTTACCATAATTATTAGTTTTATAATTAATATTTCTATTATTATTGTTATTATCTTTGTTATTATAAATACTGTTAAATAGTATTTATACTTTTTTGGTATCTTTTATACCACGTATTATTATAATTAATAGTAATATTAATTATTTTATTATTCTGTTCATTTTAGTATTTCTATTATTAATTCTTCAAGACCAATTATGGCATTATATATCTATCGTGTATATATACGCTATTCATTATAATTAGAGAATCGTAAAGTGTACGGCATTTATGCTCAAGAACATCTTCTTGTGTATAACCCACCTTATCTCGTCGTCCTAATAAATACATGTGGACATAACAAAACTAAAGAAAATATGAAAACATGTAAATAAAATGATTATATATGTTAAATATCTTTATTTCAAAGTAAGAATTAAGAATTTGTTATCTTTCTAGAATTTGATCCATGATTTTTATTGAAGAGAATATGAAGGATCGATCTATTTTTAGGCGAGCTTTTAAATTACAAATGGTTTTAACACACTATCAGACCATGTGTAATGGATGGAGCCTTATAGGGGGCGTTATGCGTCATGTGGCACCACATCACCATAGGGGCTTTATGATTAAATTGGGTGTACTGCAGATGAAAACCCAACAATCATTACCTTATTATTATTTATAAAAAAAAAAAGGAATAATAACATATAAAAACCCACCAATCAAAACTAACCCTTCTCCCCCCCTCTTCCACGGTGCGTGTAATGCCCCGAGGGTAGGCGCTCCCGGCACTATGATGCGCCTTGGGGTTGGGAAGCGCCCCACTATATGTGGTCTTATATTAAGACAATATAATAACTCGTTTTAAAGAAACCCACTTAAAACTTTGTTAGCATTTACAAAAAACATAGTTTGGCTATATCAATAACATACCAAATAAAAAGGTGTTTGATAGCGTGAATATCTTTCAAATCGAAAGGGCCGTAATGAATAAAAATGGTGTAGGCCTATCTTTCCCAATAATAAAACTTGTATGTCATTTACACTTTGTTATTTTTAATTTTGTTACTATCCTTATCCATCATTTTTTATTTTTTTTCTTATCTATCATTTTACTTGAACCCTGAATCTCATGTGATGGGACAAGTTATTTGACAACATAATATTGGTTGGATATAATACGTTGATTCGTTTATTTGGTACATGTACATGTATATATACTTGAAAATATCAAAAGATATGTCATAAGACTAATATTTTTGTTATGTAGAAAGCAAAACACATGCGTGCATGCATGCGTAAGTACATGTATGTATGTATGTATTACATGTATACATATTTAAATACATACAACATATACACATAAAAAAGTACACAGAATAAGACTTACCGCCTCTATGAAGTGAATTAATCTCCTATATCCTCTCATGTCACTTACGTAATCTATTTAAATCAATCTTGTTAAATATATACAGACGATTCAATTACATATTTTATAGTATAATTAGCTTTAAAACCAGTGTAATACATATAATGATTCAAACGTGTTGTTTATCTTATTGATTATTCATGGTATCTAACTTTTTCTAAAAAAGGTTAATTAAGGATGTTCTTTTCCCGATTTGAGTTTTAACCATCGTCATATACTTTTGATAATTACGATTTACATAAGTGCGGATCAAAGTAAAAAAATAGAATGAATAATATATATTTATGCGTTAATAATTAAATTAAAGGGAAAGTTTACCTTTGAAATCTTTCTTTTATTCTCTTCAAGAACTTGACATGAACCTCAATCTCACCCTGAAGTAGGCTATATGTGAGCATATTATCATGTACTTGTTTACCCCTGCCATTACACTCTTCTTCTCCATGATCATTTTCTTTCGGGCGCCAACCGCCCGGATAAGAAGAACCACCTCCTACGTGATTCACAGCTGACGCCGCCATTGTTTCAAGGTGGCCCCAAAAGTAATTTGCAGATTAAGAAAGATATAGGGATATGAATATATAATTATATAAACACACCAAGCGGTCATTTATGTAGGCAATCGTACCAAGTTACTATGACTTGTGAACTACATATTGGACCTTCCAAAGAGGGTTTTTGGTATGAGAATGATGTTTTTGTGATATATAGTAAATGAATGTAAATTACGTGTCCCTTAATCATAGGAGGATTGTGAGGTGCATTTAATATTATAATTATATGTATGTGTGTAGCTGCAGTGACGGATCCAGAAATTTTTATTACGGGGGGTATAAAATGAATCGGGTAAAAAAATAGGTTCGATTAAAGAGAGCAGGGTCGTCCAGCCTTTCAAAATGCCCAGGGCGAAATGAACTCCTAGGTATCTATTGCGCCTTCCTTTTGTTTTTGAATAACGTTTGAAACTACCATCAATGCCTAAGTAAGTCTTTTTGAGACGAGATGTTAATCGTCCATACTAATTTTGATACTACATACACAAGTCATCAAAAAACACCGTTAAAAAAGAAACACACCACTAAATAAAAAACTTCTAAGTAAAGCTTTAAATTTAAGACCATAAGATCACGTACAAGTCTTAACAATCATTTCTCACACCATTAAAACAGAAGACCAAAACCTTCTAACAATTCAAAATTTATTGAACTGATTACTTATTAATATTATTTTAATAATACTTTTACTAGTAAAAATATTGAGTTTTTACAGCTTTAATAAAAGTTAAATCTAACAACAATATAAAATTTATATCCTATGATAATAAAACACATAAAAAATATAAAGTAAAGATAGGTTTATACATTATATAATAAAATAAAAAATAAAAACCGGCAATATATTAAACCAAAGAAAAGTGAAAAACTATATTATAAAGAATATAACTTAGGGGTTTTATATGAACTCTAGTTGTACAAAGGCAGTACTCTTTTAACTAAATAATAAATTATATAATATAATAAACTTATGGCATATTTAGGATTGAGTTTGAAAAATGCTTATTAGTTTATGAGTTTTTTTAAAAAGCCATTTTGAAAAGTCAGGATTTGAGGCTTTTGGAAAACTGTTTTTTAACTCTTTCAAAAACTAAAATAAGAAAGTTTGTTGTGATTGCCAAACACAATTAAACTTTTTAGCTTATTAAAAACACCAATAAGCCAATAAGCATTTTTCAAACTCAATCCCAAACATGCTCTTAAAGTGTCTTCTTCCACCTCAAACCAACCCTTCACAGTTCATTCGCAGTCCATCGGAAAAGTAAAAGAAAAACTTGCCTTGTTGTCTTCTCTTTTCACTTGTTTTTCTTTTTTACACTCTTTTCTTCTCTGTTAAGGGTAACATACGGTGGGCACCGACTGATTCTTGACTCATAATACACTAACATGTACCCACAAACACGACATTCCGGCTGACGGACGGTTGGCACCGGCCCACCCTAGCCAAGCCTTAGATTCGCCCCTATGTGTAGGTTTAGATAGATACACATGGCTACCAGGCTTTGTAATAAGATGAGGCCCTGGTAACTAGGGATGACAATAAAATCGTATTCGATCGATAGGAAACCGAAACCCAAAATATTTGATACAGGTAATTAAAGACGCATTAACCAATTTAAAACTTTAAATCGGTTTGGGTTGAAACCTGTTTGGGTTAGTCAATAAAAGTCAAAACCAGTTTATTATCGGTTGAAACAGGTTTTTTGACCATGTTACGATCGGTTTCGGTTAAGGTTTTGACTGGTTTTTTCCGGTTACGGTTTGGTTATCAGGTTTGGAACCGGTTTTGATGGAGTAAATTACGAAGCGGTTTCGAACCTACAGTTTCAATCGTTTCCAACCCGATTTCTACATAATCGGTTTCAGTTCGATTTTTGGGTTGGTTCAGTTAATCAGTTTATTTGCCCACCTCTACCGGTAATACTCGTTCCATTATGGTATAGGACAAGTTTTGGAATACTTATGAAATTTTACGCATGTTTAGGACGGGTATGAGATTTATGATATGGCCGATTATCAGTGCAACATTCCAAATTTTCAAATAATAATATTTTATATATTATTTCAACTAATAGAAAAGTTTACCTAAGTTGTTAAAGAAATAATAAAATAGTAAAGACGGAAAGGCAGTAAGCTTGACGGGTGGTCCATGGGACAACCCTTAAGTGATTTAAAGCTGTTAATAATCATGTTTTGAATTGATTTATTTTGTGGAATTAGATAACTACGGTGTTGTTGGTAAATTGTAGGTTCAAAGGAGGTTTCGGGGCTATTATGGTGTATACCGAGGCAACCGAATGAGCCGGAGACACGCGAGAGGCCAAAACATGTGGAAAACAAGGAATTGGGCTGAAGTCCACCGTGACCCACGGTTTAGACCGTGGGCCACGGTCCAATGCAACAAAAATGGACAGAGGCCACCGTACCGTGGCCTCTATCCCACGGTGAAGCCACCGTGGCCCACGGTGGAGACCGTGGGCCACAGTCCAGTATTTGCCAGGAACCATCGTGGCCCACGGTGGAGACCGTGGGTCACGGTCCGGAGTCGTAACTGCTATTTTTTTTAGCTTATTTTACCCGTTTTTGGGCTGCCTTTTATTATCTTTTCATTAAAAACACCCTAAGGACGAATATTGGAGTGCAGGTACTTTATTTTGGTGATTGTAATCGTTGAATTGGATTGGAGATTCATCTACATACATTGATTTATGCGATGGTGAACCGAATGATGAGTGGCTAGTACCCTTTATGTTCTCTCCCGAATTGTAAGGTTTCAATTGACTATTTGTGAATTGTTTATGTTATTTGTGGGATAGTAATTTGATCAATTGATTGTATTGCTATGGTGATTATGAGTTTGACTTGTAATTGTAGTATAGTATAAATTCGTGTTCTTGACTATCCGTTCTTGGTGCCATAGGCAATCGAGATTTAGTAGAAAAGAATTAGGGTTAACTATATTATATTGATTATTGAGTGATAACCTTGTGTTTTATATAATCCAAGTACTTCGTCCTCTTGGATTATTTTCAAACTCACTTTCATGAATTATGTTTATGTAGTTCATCCCAAAAGTAAACATTAACATTATCAATATTGGAAACCTGAAATCGGGAGAGAGAATTATTTCTTATATTGTTTAAAACTCGTTTACTGTTTTTGCTATTTTCGTTAATCAAAACCAAACAACCAACTCTTTGAATTTACTTTTGCATTTAGTTAATTTAGATAAATTTTATAGCTACTCGGTAACGAATTTTCCACATACTCCCGGTGTTAGATGCCCGCTTACCGCTATCTAATTAGTTGTAATCGGTTTATTTTTGAGTGAGTCTTCGACCTCACGTCAAATTTTGGCGCCGTTGCCGGGGAGTAGTGCGCAACGTGTGTTAGCTAAAGTAGTTTTTGTTTGTTATTTTCGGGTTTACGCTGGTTGTGTTGGTGTGCAGGTACATATAGGTGTATGCATACTAGAAGCTCTAACAGGTTATTACCGCTAGTTATTGATCCCGAGATTGACATAACACTTCGAAAAACCGAGTTTTACTTAGAGAGAACAAGCTTCTGGGTTCTCCAACTGCATCCAATAGCAACATGGATTCACCAGTTCCCACTTCGGGTCAAACAATTCCAACCACACCTCCACCAAATCCACCTCCATCGATCACTAGTAATATACCTACAACATCAAGTGAACTTCAACCACCACCCACAACTGAACCCATCAATGCTCAATTCACCTATGCAACATCATCCACATTGCCACCTATTACCAAACTTTTTCCTAACTTTGGTGCGTCATCATCATCTTAACAATATCAATCACCACCCTTTCAACAATCACAATCAAGCTACCAATATGTAAGGCCCTGAACCCGGTAGCCCTACTTTAGCGTCGGATTTACTCATAAACACAGTTCTTACAAATCAGAGTTAATTAAAACCTTCGCGGAATATAAAAAAAACTTTCATAAAACATTACAGCAATCCAAAACTTGCCTTAATTAAACATTCTTGTCTTTCAAAATAAACGTCAATTAACATTTAAAACATCTTGAGTCTTCAGATGCCAGTCTCCTATTCGCCCACCATGTGCCCGCTCAAGCTGGCTGTCTCAATCTACTCACCTACGTGCATACTAAAAGTCAGCTACGCTGAGTGAGTTCTAGTTAATCGGACGCCATATAATACATACACATACATACATATCCGAAGATACATATCCATACTTAATCCGTAACCCTACTACCATACATGCGTACATATCTACAATCACTAACCTCAGTCTACCGAGAGTACGTTCATAGTCCGCCGTCTATTCCTGTACTCAAGATCGTGAACACGTAAAAGGTCCGCAGTCCTTAACTATGTTCACCAGTTATGGTACGTGCAAGGTCCGCAGTCCTTCCCTGTACCATCCTATATTGACAACACGTACAAGGTCCTCAGTCCTTCCCTATGTTGCAACCTAACCCATAGCACGTGCGAAGTCCGCAGTCTTCCCCTATGCTACCAGAACACAAGTATAGCACGTATAAGGTCCACAGTCCTTTCCTATGCTGACGCCTATCTATAATACGTATAAGGTTCGCAGTCCTCATCTACGTTGGCGTCTATCTCCTATAACACGTATAAGGCCCACCGTCCCTATCTACGTTTACATCTATCATCTACATCACGTATAAGGCTCGCAGTCCTTAACTACGCTATCACCTGCCAAGTCTATGTCCAACAGAAGTTAGAGGGATTCGCCATCCTAACTTACTATGTCGAACGTATGACTCACATACCATTAGTGTACCTGTATACACATACTTCACATATACAATAATTACATTATATCATAAGAACACTCTAGGCGTTCTTTACATCATTCATTTAATAACCATACCCCTTGTCGATACGTGCAATATCCGAAGATCGTTCACGTCCCAACAAGTGTTCATTTGTAATGTTCTTACATCTTCGATATATAATATTCGTACCTTTATTTTTAACCTGACAGTACGCGCAATATCCGAAGATCGTTCGCGTACCGACAAGCAATCATTCATATCTATCACATATATCACATATGGCATACACTTATCACTTAGGATAAATGTATTAACAACATATTGAGTATGCACACAGCCCCGAAAACATAACAAGGAATGGGGCTAGAAACTCACCTGAATCCTGTTACGCTTTCCGTTAATCATTATTCCCTTCTTGAGTTGTGCACGGCTAACTGTATAATATTTACATGTATCAATTAACTACTACTACTCATGTTGTATTTCTATCTTTATATAACCCACAACGAAAGAGGGTCCGGGGGCAGCGCCCCTGGCAGCGGGGTTCTAGGGACGGCAGCCCCTAGCAGGGTCCAAGGGGCAGAGCCCCTGGCTGGGGTCGAGCTGCCAGGTTAGCTTGGAAAAATTTTATTTCCATTAACTGTCTTAACACATTTTTCATTAGGTTTTTAAGTTATTTTCCAATTTGCTAACTCCAGCGAACTTATCATTAAGCGAACTTAACAATAAGCGAACTTAACATTAAGCGAACTTACTGTAAGCGAACTTAGTGTTAAGCGAACTTAACATTAAGCGAACTTAATATTAAGCGAACTTAATGTAAGCGAACTTAGTGTTAAGCGAACTTAACATTAAGCGAACTTATCACCAGGCGAAGTTAGTTGCAGGCGAAGTTACCTTGGCGAACTTGGCTGCAAGCGAACTTAAATTGGGTTAAGGCGAAGTTTTCTTGGCGAACTTGGCGGCAGGCGAACTTAGCCGCAGGCGAAGTTGCCCAGCAGCGGCTACTGTTCGTCCTTAACCCCATAATCATCTTCATTTTAACGTGTAACCCCTTGAAATGATATTAACCAACCCCGTGAACATTTCCATAATCGATATCGGGGAAAACTCGGCCCGGAAAAGTATAAGGTTTGGACCTTTAAGCTAAAAACGTTCAACACAAGATCTAAGGTTTTCTTTAAACGAACCGTACATGTTTATAGGTTCGTTAGGTTTGTTTTAACTTCAAGTTTGCTACTTTAATACTCGTTTATGCCCGATCTTTGCTAGGTTCGAGTTTCACGGATAACCGTTCATAAAAATGTAAACTTTAAGGATAAAGGACATACCTTTACGTGTTTTTAAGGTTACGGTTAGCTTGGCGATGAACTAAAATCTTGTATATTGCTTTCACGCTCAAGATCTATTAAGTTATAGGCTCGGTTTGGTCTCGGATTGCTCCTTAGCTCGCGACCGTATATGGTGTAGGAAGTATGTGTGTGTTTTTGAGTGTGTAGATATTAGGATGGATAAGATGGATGGAATGGAAAGGATTAGGGTTTAAGGGGGTATTTATACTCCCTTAAGCCCATGGGCTCAAAGCCCATCTTTCTTTTTTTTGGTCCATAATTAATTCCCCTTAATTAGCCTACTTATCCTTTATATTTATTATTCTTATTATCCACTAACTCAATTATTTCACCCGACGGAAATAATATATATAATATTATTTTAGAAATTTCGGGATGTTACACAATACCAACCCCAACCTTTTATGCAACATTCAAGAACACAATGTGACGGATACGGATGTGGGTTTGAAAGTGAATTTGAGGGGTATGAAGTGGAATGTTACTACATGGGAGGTGATGGAAGCAAAAGGGTAAATCAGGGAAATTTTGGTTATGGTCAATGGCATCAACCGGAACCGTTCACCGCTGGTTGTCCAACAACAAGCTCAACCACCAGTTCAACAACAAGCTCAACAACAACCACCGGTTGTTGTTAATCAAGTTCAACCGCCACCGATTATTCAACAACCGCAAGGGCAACCTCAAGATCAACTATTCCAACCGCAAATGCCCCAACCACAGTTTCAACAACAATTTGCGCAGCCAAGGCCCGCTTATAGGCAAATGGGTCAACCAAGAGTACCAATGGGGTACCAAGAAGGCATGCAAGAGAGATGGTAAGGGGGATTGAAGCCCATTTCTGACCCATAATTACTAATAATCCGTCTCCGGTGGTGATCCCTCACAATCAACAAGGGATTACATTTGAAGTAAGAACCAATTCCCTTCTAAGTCTTCCGAAGTATAAGGGTCTAGCAACAGAGGAACCGTACTTCCACTTGGAGGCATATGACTCCATTTTCAACACAATTGGGGGTCAAGGTTTTACATCAGATGAAGTTAAGTTGGTTTTATTTCAATTTTCGTAGGAAGACAAGGCAAAGAGATGGTTTTATACTTTGCCTTCAGCATCCATTTATACTTGGGCCGAAATGCAACAAAGATTTTTGGAAGAATTATATACGGCCCAAAAGACCAACGATGCGAGAAGAAGTTTGAGAACCTTCCAACAACAATCGGGGGAAATGTTTCATGAAGCATTCGAGAGGTTTACCATGATGATTAAGAATTGTCCCCATCATGGAATTGCTCTTAGGGAGCTATTAAATGCTTTTCATGAAGGGTTGAGTATGGAGGATGAATGGGATTTGAGGTCGATCACGAATGGTACACTTGGTACCAACTATGAACAAGATGATTGGGCATATTTGGAACAAATGGCGGTTACTTCAAAGAGAAAGGACCAAACCGGATGAAGAGCAAGACTGGTGATTGGTAGACCTCAAGTGCAAACCGTGGAATAAGGAAATGTACAAACAACTAATCAGGTAATTGATGTTTGTACAAATTGTAACGAGTTGGGTCATGCTTCGGAGGTGTGTACGGTAGGTCAAGCACCGATGGAAGAGGTGAATGCCCTTCAAGGGGGAGATGGTAGGAATTACAACATGAACTCCAACACCTATCACCACGGGTTAAGAAATCACCCAAATTTTCGATATGGAAACCCGACCACTCAATCTAACCCGAATTTTCAAGGAAATCAAGGCAATTATGTTCCTCGCCAACAATATAATAACCAAGGTAATTTTCATGGCGGGAATAATCAAGGGTTTCAAGGCCAAGGGGGTGGCGGTCAAAGCGGGTCAATGGGTGGGTCAAAGTTCATCGAGTGGAAATGAAGTGATGGAGATGCTCAAAGTGATGCAACAAGACATGCAACGAAGAAATCAACTCGATGAAATTCGCATGCAAAAGGATGAATTTAGAGATAAAGCCATCCAATCGTTAACCACACAAATGGGTCAACTCGCAACTGAACTGTCGGACTTGAAGAAGAATAAGGGTCAATTTCCAAGCGACCCAAAGGTAAATCCTTCTCAAAACTCTTCTCGTAATGTTCCTATTAACCACGTTAGTGTTTTAAGAAGTGGTAAAGAATACAAAAAGGATTTATCACCGGGTGTGGTTGATGGGGAAGTTGAGGATATTACAGGTAATGAAAGTGATGATGAAATTGTAACAAATAAACCCACTAAACATGTCACTTTTGAAAAACCGTTACAAAATCCGGGTAAAACTTCAAATTTAATCGATAAAGATAAGGAAGTGGAACCAAATGCGGTTCCATTTCCCTCGGCTTTACTCGACCCGGGTAAGAAAAACATCATTTCAAGAAGGGGTCCTCAAAAAGAAGAGATGTGGGAAGTTTTTAAGCAAGTAAAGGTAAATTTACCTTTACTTGAGGCAATTAAACAAGTGCCCGCGTATGCTAAGTTTCTAAAAGAATTATGCACTCAAAAGAGGCAACAAAAAGTGCCTCTACAAGTGGATTTAACTGAGCGTGTAAGTGCGGTTTTAAAAGGAGATCTTCCTCCTAAGCTTCAAGATCCGGGAACGCCCTTAATTAACATTCAAGTAGGCGATTTTCAAATGTCTAAGACGTTACTAGATCTTGGGGCCGAGGTAAGTATTCTCCCGGGGGGTTTATATGACCAATATGATTTTGGTCCTTTAAAACGAGTTGAGACAACGGTTGTGCTAGCCGATTTGTCTCATAAACTTCCCGGAGGAATTGTGCGGGATGTGAAAGTAAAAGTTGAAGAATTTTACTATCCTGTTGACTTTTTGGTCTTAGACTACTCGTCGGTTGATTCGACCCAACAACAAAATGTTATATTGGGTCGACCGGTTTTAAACACCGCTCATGCTATTATTGACTTTCGATCGGGCACGGTTGATATGGCTTTTGGGAATCGGAAAATGAGATTAAATGTGTTCACTAACCGATCTAATTCTTTATGTGGTGATGAGTGTTTCATGGCAGTTATTGTTGACATGTGTGAACCGCATGATTATGAGGAAGATGCTTTGGAAGCATGTGTTTGTGATTTTTCTAAACAGGTATATCTTTGTGCATTGAGGATGGAAGAGAAAAATCAAGATGTGTTGGCAGTAAAAGAGGGACGACCACCATGGACTCATCAAATTGAAAATCTACCGGCCGTGATCGATTCGGGTACAAAACTGTCCTTGGAATGTTCACCGAAATTAGAATTGAAGGATTTGCCTAGCCACTTGAAGCATGCATTTTTGGGGGATAGTGACACATTACCGGTCATTATTGCATCTAATTTTGAGGAGTCTCAAGAGAAAGAGAGTTTGAAGGTGTTGAAGACGAACAAGGCGGCTATAGGTTGGACAATTTCCGAATTGAAAGGCATTAGTCCATCTATAGTTATGCACAAAATCATCACCAACGAGGATGAAAAACCAACCCGAGAGACTCAAAGAAGGTTAAATCCAAATTTGAGAGAAGTTGTGAAGAAAGAGGTAATAAAGTGGTTAGATGCGGGAATCATTTATCCCATTTCGGATAGCTCATGGGTAAGTCCTACACAGGTGGTACCGAAAAAAGCAGGTATACAGGTAATTAAAGATGAAAGCGGTGAACAAATTGCCACCCGACCGGCCACCGGGTGGTGAGTTTGCATTGATTATCGCAAATTAAATGGCGCTACATCTAAAGACCATTTTCCATTACCTTTTATTGACCAAATTATTGGAAAATTATCGGGTCAAAAGTATTACTGTTTTTTGGATGGGTACTCAGGTTATAACCAAATTGCTATTCACCCGGATGACCAACACAAGAACACCTTCACCTGTCCGTATGACACTTTCGCTTTTTGGCGAAGCCATTCGGATTGTGTAATGCCCCAGCCACATTCCAACGTTGTATGATGAGTATTTTTTCGGATATGGTCGGGGAGTCATTTGAGGTATTTATGTGTAAGACCCCGAAATCCGGGAGTCCTACAGTTGGTAATCATTCCAAACATATCCAAAAATAAATGTTAAACTGGTTTCTTAAATCCAAAATTTCATTACAGAGTATTCTTGCAGCGGAAATTTACAAATCATCAAATTATTATCCTTGAGACATGAAAATGTAAATTAAATTATTAAAAGACAAATCAGTTTTACATAACTTGAATATCCAATTCAGAGTATACTTGTAGCGGAAAAGTCAACGAAACATTCAAACATTATTTCTTTTTAAGACAAGAAAAGGTCATTCATGGTTGTCTTAATTATTAAAAATAAACATGGGCTTCTACTAGAAATGCCTCGAGATCACGGGTAGTCTTGAGCACTTCCAAGCAGTAATCCCATCCACGTGCAACCTGAAAATCATTCTAACATACACGCAAAGTTAGCTTGAGCTGAGTGAGTTCATGTTTTAATCATCAAAATATTTTAAACACCAACCAAGGTGTTTAACTTACGACTTTCATAATGATATATAAATAACATCATAATAATACATAAATAACATCCATAAGTCAATAAATAAACTTTCGTCAGTCAAGCACGTAACACGGGTCACATTCCATCAAGTCCAAAACACAAAGTTAAGGACCCGAATAACCTTCACCCCAAGGACAGATAAACTGTTAGGGGATTTTACATTCATTCGCCACAAGAACAGTACTTCCTGTCCTGGAACACATTCTCCTTAACCCCCAACAGGAAAATCAAGGAATTTTTACATTCACATTCGACCCGGTCACGGCTTAACAAAAACATTCATGTGGTGGCCACACACACACATACACATACAACAACATCAAACATATAAACTTACAAGCATAGATAGTAAAAATAACATAATTATGCAATATCATTCAAATGCTTCATAAGGGTAAAATCGTCATAAAACGTGTATGCTAGCCCAAAACGTAAAAGAGTTAAAAAAAGGGCATCATGAAACTCACCTGAAACGAACCACGCAAATATCACAACCAGATCCTCTAGCTAACCACTCACAGATCAAACTCCTGAAACGAATTACACAACATTCACTAACTAGATCGCGGCGAATCGTTTATTCTACGAGATAACCTAATGGGCTTGAATTGGCCCATGTCCTCACCCAACATTCATATTCCATTTACATCGGCCCCCGGAGTCATTGAATTACCCAAAACTCCCTATACAATAAAACACCACCAACGGTTCCCAAACTATGCCCGTTTTACGTTAAACGAGTCGAATTCGTACGTTAACGAACCGATTAACCAACCACCAACCAAACCAGCTGCATTTGGATATAATTTGACATCTTTACAGCCTACCTATTAATATTTAACTACCCGAGTTGATAGGGTTTGAAATCTCATCATTTTCCATATTAATTAATAATTAACCGATTTTACGCGCTCTTCCAAAACGATTAAGGTATCATCAACCAAACCAGCCCCTAAGACCAAAAAAATAATTTTTCTACTGTTCAAATACTAACATGAGACTCCTCAAACTTATCGGATCGACCATCCTTTCACACAACACCCAAAACACAACAATTACCGATTTCAACACTCAATAACCCTAGAAATCGGTTTTTAACAATTGAACTATCAAACTAAATCCAATGATCACTAAATTTTAGTATGATATACTATACATATGTCACACCCCTCCAAGGCGGAAGCACGAGTGTGCGACCTTCATGGATAATCACAGCTATTGATTAACGTGGTGATCCTACATGCGATGCTATGTGTGTATATGCCCAGAAATATCTTCCTGAATTTAATAACCTGAAAAACATACTTAAAAGTCAACATAATGTTGGTGAGTTCACAGGTTTTAAATGTATGATTAAACCCGTTGTTTTGAGAATATTGAGTTTCAAATATTTAAAATGTATAAAACAAGTAATGATTTTTAAAATATATGCTTTCATGATTAAAACATTTATCAAAAGCTTATGTTTTCATAACAAAAACGTGCTTTAAAACTTGTTCATGCTTACGCGTATTAAAAGTTATTTATGTCTTTGTTATTAAAATGTACCTTAAAACGTATTTATGAAGTTGAAAACTTTGTTTGACATGAGTGCGTTTTCCCGATGAAAACGTTGTCCAAAAAGTTTACGTTTATGAACGTACAAGCCCTTTTAGATATATAAATGAGTGTATGCAATGCAATATGATATATACGATAACCTAAACAAGATTGATAATCCTCCGTAGACTAGCTAAGAATACGAATTAATATATGACAATGAGCCCATAATCAAACCAAAATCCATATGTATGACCGGTAACCGTGCCATCACGGTGTGAATTATAGAATATATGTTCCCATTAACACGTCGGTTAGAGCGACTAACCATGAGCGGGGGATCAATCCCGGTAGTACTACCCACATATTCCTCGGCTAAACCCATAGTTAATGATTATAGAATGTATTGATCCGAAGATCTTAAGGGCCTCGTGTAACTCATGCTCATATAAAGATTCTATGCCCTGCTTACTAACTATCGTATACAATAATTTTATGTAAATTTGTCAAATAGGTTTATGTAACGTTATGAAATAAGTGCATTTAAAGTTATCAAATATGTTTATGCAAAGTTAATAAATAAGTTTATGAAACATAATCATATAAGTTTTTGAAAAGTTACTAAATAAGTTTATGAAACGTAATCATATAAGTTTATGAAAAGTTACTAAATAAGTTTATGAAAACTTACTAAGTTTATGCAAAGTTACCAAATAAGTTTAGTATGTTTCTCCCCCTATTTGTAAAACAGTAAAGGAGAAAAGGGGCCGTGAAACTCACCTTGGTGTTGGTGAGTGACGCGTAAAAACTCTTGTTTGTATTCGTCCCACGTGGGCTTGTAAGTGGAAAAGGTCTAGGAATAAGCTACAAGAAAGATCTTGAGCACTCTAATCCAACTTCTAGCACTTGAACGAACCTCCTAACACTTTGCTACCCATCTTGAGCTTAGTTACACCTTCTTGAAGTTCTCATTGACACTTTCACTTGGATCCTTGGAGATATTTGAGCCTAATGTGGCTTAGATGAAACAAAAATGGCAAGGGTTCAGGTTTAAGGCGCATTTAAGGTATCAAACGGGATCCAATACCACTTAAATGTTGGTATGTGTTACTTCCATGAAACCCTAGATAATAGGAAAAAGAATCAGAAAATTTGGAGTTCGTTTGATACCCCAAATTGAGGTATTTAAACAGCAGCTTGGATATCTGCGCAGTTTGGGAACGCAGCCAATTTAGAGGTCGAATTGTTGGCCAAATGAAGTGAAACCAGTTGGAGATTTTAAGGGTGAAGTAGGAGCTTTATTTCCAAGTTGAAAATCGTTATTTGAAGGTGTAGAGGTTGAGATATGATCGTACAAAGTGGTCCGATTAGTTTGGACAGAAGCTGAATATGATTTGTTTGCTTGCACCAAATTAAACTGAGCAAGTGTGGGCTGAATGATTTCGGGGTTGTTGGGATATTGAAGAAACACTAATCGACCCCGGGCAGATTACGGATAATCTGGGGGTTAAATAGATGTTTCCCACGAGGGGTTAGATCCGGCAAAGATGGTTCTTCTGATAACCTGCAAAACAGACACCGTGAGCTCGTCACTGAGAGGGGGGGTACCTCCTTGTGACCACCCTCCGGCGTGAAAATCAGACTAGATTGCTCTTGAATATAAGTGTATATTAAGAGATTGCTAGAGCAGATATCAGGTATAAGATATAAGATACAAGATAAGATGAGATGATCATACCATTTGGGGTATTTATAGCCGAAGGTAGGTTTCCAAGAGGGTATAGCCGGCTGAATAGTATTCCTGTTCTACCAACTGTGGCCTACGCACGTGCCATGCTGGTAGTTGGTGGGTAGGCAGCGGCTGACAGTGGCCAGGCCTGCTGTGTACTATTCCTTTTCCACCAACTGCAGGCTATGCACGTGGTATGACAGGAGTTGGTGAGTAGGCAGCGGCTAATAGTGACATACAGTACAAGAGCATGCTGCTCGCCATACTGTTGTCAATGAGCTGTCGTATCTCTGGTCAGATCTTTTGCCCATACCTCGTCAGGTACAGTACAAAAGATCCTCCAGTATCGTACGGACTGGCTCATTTGGGCGGGAGTATTCCCCCTCCCGCCTTTGTGCGGGATTGTTCCCGGCTTTGCTCATTCCTTCAAGTGACTACTGAATTATTTTGAGAGCTAAGTGCCTTGTGCGTGTAGCCTTGCTGCGCGGGTGGCCTTCCCTGATGGCTTGTATCCGCAGCTGCGGGAACAGGCGGAGTACTTCGCCATTGGGAGGCATTTCCTGCGGGAACAGCTTGCGTACTGCGCGTAAGGACGTCACGTCTCTGAGCATGGTGGGTCCTGCGGATGCAGTCGGTTTCTCCACAGACGTCTCTCTTCAAGGTGAGTCCTGCGGGTCCAACTGGGCTCTGCTGGGACCTACCTCTTCAAGTCCCCCCAGTCCAATGTTCTTCTCATGAATGTTTAATAAGTGAGGTGAACTTTTGGACTTAAGCAAAGGGTTTTTGAAAAGGGTTTAGTTTTAAGGTTTTCCATGGGGATTCTTCCCGCGGAAGTCCTAATGTCACTTGCAGAAATTCCCGACTTTCCTGCTTGATCTTTGGGTATGATGCGGGTAGGTCTGTAACCTCCTCGCAAGTCAGGAGCGTTGAGTACCACTTGTGTGGATTCTCCATGAGGTTTTGGTAGTTTTGAACATAGTGATCAATTATGTTAAAACCACCAATTCCATCTTGGAGCTTCAAACAATATAGTTCTCGACGTTCCCGCTATGCGGGGATGTTATTCCCGTTTCCGTAAGCATGGCCCAGAAGATCCTTCTTGGTTTCAATTCCCTGCGGAGCGCTAGGTATGTGAAGGGTTTTGCCTTGACACTGTACCCGCACTCGTCTTACGGTTACTTTACTTCCAAGGTATTCCTGGCGTCAATTCCTTGCGGGTGCTAAGTATGTGAAGGGTTTTGCCTTAACACTGTACTCGCACCTGTCTTATAGTTACTTGGTTGCCAAGGTAAGGGGTATTTTCCCGCTTACTTTTGAATCTTTTTGAAATTTTGAAATTCGAAGAGTTGGTGAAAGGATAAGAACAGTCCAAACTGTTGAAACGTCGTCCGACGGTTTCTTCTGACAGTGTCAGGACGTGCAGGAAGTTATGGCGACGTGACAGTATATGGTCATTCCAGGCGCTTTTTCAGGCGCGTGGGCGCGATTTTTCGGGCGCGTGGCCGCGAAATTAATTGCACGCGTCCTTTCAACAGCTGTTGCCAGCTTGCTCATTGCCACGTGTCATAGTTTCATTGCACCTGCGATTTCTCTCTCTTCCGCATTAAATTTATCGCATTAATTGCGATGAGTATATAAAGGGGGAGAGGGTCCTTTGCAATCCACACTTTCACTTCTCTTCATCTTCTAAACGATTTCCGGCGAATACTCACTATTCCGTCGAGCATTCTTCTGAAATCGTTTTTCTGTACATCCAAACATGTCTTCTTTTGCCGAGGAGTCTGACGTGTTCGTCGAGAATCCGTCGTCCACTTCCGATAAGGACGACAAGAGCACTGCTGGCGAGTGCCAGTGCGCTCTTCCTGCCGAGCTTTTTCAGTACATCGTCCGGAAGTTCATGCTCGAGCCGTTCGAGCCTGAGTTTCCGTAGCCACACCAGACGGTGTACGATACCCCCAAGGGCAAGATAGGGGTGTACGCTGCATTCTTCGTTTATGGGAATCTCAGGTTCCCATTGAGGAAGTTTGTATACCGTGTCTTGGAGAGGCACGGGGTGCATTTGACGGAGGTACACCCGATGGCGATCGCCAAGATCCGCCACTTTGAGTGGGTGTGCCTCATTCTTGGCGTGGAGCCCCACGTAGATCGGTTGATGACCTTCTACTCCTGGAGGTGCATCCAGGGGTGGTACACCTTGGTCAATCGGATCAAGGGGTTGAAGATCTGCGCTACCGAGCGCAGTCTTCGGTCGTGGAAGCGTGAGTTTTTTTATATCTCCGCTCGCGTCGTCCCCCTTGCGATTACCTTTAAGAATGGGAGAGCACTCCCCGCCCTTCACGCCCTCAACTATCAGGAGGCGGAGTGGTTCGCCAAGATCTCCCGGGTCCAGACTCCGGTATACCGCTTTGCGGAGTCTGGGATGGTGATGCTTGGGATGAGCCGGGTGTGGAAGGAGGCGTCACAGGTTCCCATCGTCCTCGAATACGGTTTGAACTCTGTCCCTTACGGTATGCTCTGTCTTCTTTGTTTATATAGGTTTGTCTTCTAACTGTTTGTTTCTTTTGTTTCAAAGGGGAACGACTTGCAGTCTCTCCTGCAGCCGCGGGAGAGTGATGGTCCCGCTCGGATGGGTACTCGTGCTCTCGATGAGAACGAGTTGCCCATCTTGAAGCAAACGAGGGATCGGTTTGTGGAGGTCTACCCGCCAGGCCACCCTATTCTGAGCGCCACGCGGCCAGGTAAGGCGTTATTCAACCCTCGACCTCTCAATGCTGAAACCTCTGCTGGAATTCCTCTAATCTTGTCATCTTCTGATAAGGAATCCGCAGATGGTCCTCCGTTGGTGCGGAAGAAGAAGGCTGCCGGCGGGAAGGGGAAGGCGAAGGTTGCCTCCACTACCGATCCAGTGCATCGGTCTGATTCAGAGACCGAGAGCGAGGAGGTGGCGGGGAACCCTGGTGGTGATAAGACCACTGCTCCGGAGGCTGAGACGACCGTCACCTCCGAGTAGCCTAGGACAACGACGGTGAGCGGCGTGAAGAGGCCGGCTCTATCGGGTTCATCCCCGCCTATTCGCACTTTTAGGCTCAAGAAAACCCGTAAGTACAAACTTCCTTTACTTTTTAACTTCATATCTTTCCGCCATTATACTTATATCTTCTTTGTGCTGGCGTGGATGCTACCGCATTCCAGGGTGGAGCGGGGAGGAGCACCTCCGGACCCATGACGGTAGGCTTGGTCAACCTATCTGAGGCGATGACCCAGGCGGCTGCACCTGCTTCAGTTGTTGGTTCAGTTGCTCACCCAGTTGAGCCAACTGTTCCAACTGTGATGACATCTCCGCCGGCTGTCAGTGCCATATTTACTGAATCTTTCACTGAGCCGGCGGTGACTATTTCTGCGGGTACTTCCGCAGCGGCGACCACGGTTGTGAGTTCACCTCCGGTGAGTTCACCTCCGTTGGTTTCTACCGCGGCGGCCTCTATGCCTCCTCCAACGTCGGCAGCTACGGCCGATCCTTCAGGTATGCTTGGGGCTTCTCGCCAACCTCTGCCTCCTTCCCATCTGCCTGACCTCTTGGATGGATTTCCCTTGGGTTCAGGTGATGGGTTTGGCGGCTATCGGCCTGTTGTCGACCCTACAGGTGCGTAGGGTTCTTTTGGCCTTTTTTTTTTTTAATCTCATCTTTTCCTAACTGCTTTTTGTTTTTTGCAGTGTCGGATTCCAATGAAGTGTATGTTCCACGATGGAACATCCGCCGAGGAACAACCCTTCGCACGCCTGTGGAGTGCGTGGAGTGGGCTCGTCACGCAGCTCCCAGTGGTGCGTTAGGGGAAGCAATGGCTAGCTACCAGGAGGGTAGGCTAACCAACGAGCTTCGGATTCTCCTGGCCCGGATGCAGCCGCGCGTCGAGCTGCTCTGTCGTGAAAACGACAAGTTAAAAGCAGCTCGTATTCAAGAAGTAGCTCAGGCGCGGGCTGTCCGGGAGGAGAACAAGAGACTTACCGCAGTGGCTGCGGAAAAGGAGAAGGCCTTCAAGGCCCTCGAGGTTGAAGTTCAGGCCCGGCTCGAGGCCCGTTCCAAGGCTGCCCAAGCTGTTAACGAACAGCTTCGGCTGGCTAAGGAAACTGCACGGAACGCAACCGAGAGGGCCACCAAGGCTGAAGCTGTTGCTGAGCCTCTACGCCTCGAGAATGAGGAACTTAAAGCCAAACTAGAGGCGCTCCAACAGGCTCATGATGCCTTGGCGATGGAAGACGCCAAGAAGCTCCAAGAGATCTTGGACCAGAGGGGGGTGCTTGACCATACTGAGCGGAAGCTAAAGGGCGTTGAAGAGGCTGCGGCTAAAGAAGTGTTGCTTGCCAACCTCAACAAAAGTGAAGCCGAACGCGCCCGTAACCAAGCTCAAGCCGCCCTCCAGGAGGCTCTGGTTGCCAAGGAATGGCTTCTTTGAGAAGCGTTGTCTCAGGTATGTTTAATTTCATTATATCTTTACGCTTTTCTTTGTAAATAGAAAAGGTTATGATACTTGTATTTTTTCTTTTTGTAGGTTGTGCATCGGGTCTTCACGGATACGTCATACGACGATGCCATGAGCGCAGCCCTCAACGCATCTCACGAGGATGGGGAAAAGGCCGGCTTCCTGCTTGGTCTAGGGTTCGTTGAGAAAGGCATCCCGCCTTCCAACTTCCCTTTATATGATGTTGACACTGAAGCTATATATGACCAAGCAGTGAATCAGTATGCCGCCTTCCCCCATCCGGTGGTGGAGAAGGTGAACGAAGTTGCTGCTGCTGATGATGGGCTAGCCATTCTAAAGACCTTCCTTGAACCGCCACAGCCAACTGATGGTGCGGGTACAAGTGGGTTTGGAGGGAGTGGTCCTGAAGCTTGAACCTTAAGATCCCTTCCCACTGTTAGGATAGGTTTAGCTTGTATAGATTTATATTCTTGTAGGCGGGTAGTTACCCGGCCATTCTTGTAATGAATTATTATGAAATATAAATCTTTGTGCTGGTAAGACCGCTACTTTCACTGGATGACTTGCTTTATAAACGTTATATGACTTGCTCATGCATACTTTAGTTTAAATTAGCAATTTTCCAAGTGTTTAGAATAAGTTAACCTTTGAACGTGGTAGATAATAGGTTGAAGTTTTGCTTTCTCCTTCGTGATTGTGCGGGTAGGACCGTCACTTGCACTTAGTAGGATGGCTAAACTTTACCTATATCTGACCTGCGTGGAGGTTTTCCTCATCTTTTGGTTAGAAATTTTCTAAGTGTTTAGAATAAGTTAACCTTTGAACGTGGTAGATAATAGGTTGAAGTTTTGCTTCCCCCTTCGTGATTGTGCGGGTGAAACCGTCACTTGCACTTGGTAGGATGGCTAAACTTCACCTATATCTGACCTGCGTGGAGGTTTTCCTCATCCTTCTGTTAGAAATTTTCTAAGTATTTTGAATAGGGTAACCGTTCGACGCGTGGTTGTCAATAGGTTAGTTCGGTTTCTTCTATCATGATTTGTGCGGTTAAGACCAGCACTTTCATTTAGTGGGATCACCAAACTTTAACTATGACTGACGTGCGTGAAGGTTTGCCGTTTTTTGTGTTTATGCGGGTTTTGCCGCCTTCCACAAGCAACGATTTCTTTACACTTATTTATGCGGTGAAAACCGGCATCAGTGTTTTGAATAAATTAACCGTTCGACGCGCGGTTGTCAATAGGTTAGTTTGGTTTCCTCCATCATGATTTGTGCGGTTAGGACCGGCACTTTCATTTAGTGGGATGACCCAACTTTACCTATGACTGACCTGCGTGAAGGTTTGCCGTTTTTTGTGTTTATGCGGGTTTTGCCGCCTTCCACAAGCAACGACTTCCCCACTTATGTATGCGGTGAAGACCGACATATCAGTGTGGAAAGTTCATACGTATAAATGTAAGATCATCAGCATCGATGTTCTAAGGAGAATCATTTCCATTAGAAGTGGCTCTGGGCCTTTTCTTTACAAATTTGGAATTGATCTACATGCAAACTGTGTAATTGAGCTCCCTTCCATGTTGTTGGGATGGGAGTGCCATCGAGCCGATATGCACCTGGTTCGGGATCTCGTTGTTTACGCAGTATGTAGTCTCCAACCTTGAAGCTGCAATTTTATTCGTGTTTTCCCCAACTGGGGTTCTACACGCATCAGCCTGCTCAGCGTTCGTTACGCCACGAGGTGCGCGAGCGTCCCATCTCTGACAAATGCTTCGACGATGTTTTTTACGTCTGTGCATTCTTCAGTGTTGTGGCCTTTTGTCCTGTGAAAGTCACAGTATTTGCTCCGATCAGCATTGTGACGATGTCGGATTATTGGAGCCTTTGGCCATGGGAGCTCCTCAGTGGCGAATATCTCGGTGACGCTTTTGGTGAGTGGCGTCCATCTGGAGTTCTGGTTCGACTGTACGTTATCCCTTCCGCCTAACCGATGTTGCAAGCCGGATGAGGTGTCAAAGTTTACCCTTGACTGCCAAATGCCTAGCTTTCGCTTTTTGTTTAGTTGGGCGGTAAGGACGTTGTCTTCTCTTGTTTTCTGGGTGTAGAGGTTTGTGCTCTGGGGGAGATCTCTACCCAGTTGCTTCTCCGTTTCCGCAAAGCGTTTAGCTGCTGTCATGATGGCATCCCATGTGGATGGCATGCCATCTTTACCCGTTAAGGTGCGGATGAGCTCTGGGTCGTTCGCGCCCTGGATAAAAGCAGCGCGAACAAGATCTTCGCTAATATTACCCAGACTTAGCTTCTTTGAGTTGAAGCGAGTGATGAAGTCTGGCAAAGATTCATCTTCCTCTCGAATGCATTTGAGGATTGTCCATTGCTCTTCGGTATACTTTCTTTGTTGGCTGAAGTGTTGGCTAAACTTCTGTTGGAAGTCTGCCCAATCGTAGATGTGGTTGACCGGTAGACGATCGAACCACGCTCTAGCTGGCCCAACAAGCGTCATTTGGAACATGTAACACTACGTAGGTTCCGTCCAATTACTGACGGTTGCCCTTGCTTTGAATCTGTTTAAATGATCGTCTGGATCAGATATACCATCGTAAGTGCCGATGTTGGACATCTGTTTGGCACTTTTCGGGGCGATTGCTTCCGCAATGTCCCTTGCAAATTTGGACGTTCCCGCATTTGCCGCTGTTGGTCTAAATGCTTTGGAGAAGTCACGTAGGTTTCCACCCGCGTTTTTTGGTTTGAAGGTTTCTCCAAAATGCCTTCTCGGTTGGGAGTCCGTTTCCTTGCGCTTCCCTTTCGCCGTATGACGAGGGTTTGCGTCACTATCGGATTCCTCCGAATCATCGTCAAAGTACTCTACGAATTCATCAGCCTGTTGGAGTAAACGTAAGCGTTCATCCAACTCAGCTTGGAATTCTTTTTGACGTGCTTCTGCCCACGCTTTAACTTCATCGAGTGTTTGGCGGGGGAGCCTCGTTCGTTGTCTCTCTAACTGGGTATCGGTGAATCCCAGTGAGCGATTATTTACTGCACTTGCCCCAGCTTGGGTAACTGGGGTAGTGTTCGTAAAATTTACTGCACTTGCCCCGGCTTGGGTAACCGGGGTAGTGTTCGTAAAAACTGTGTAGTCGCCGGTATTCCCCCCAGTAGCTGGGGTTGTGGTTACCAGAGTTTCTTTAACCATCTTTCCAGAAGTTTGAAAAAACTGAAAAAAGAAATTAAGTTCTAGCTTTTATGCACGGATGGCGCCAATGAAGAAACACTAATCGACCCCGGGAAGATTACGGATAATCTGGGGGTTAAATAGATGTTTCCCACGAGGGGTTAGATCCGGCAAAGATGGTTCTTCTGATAACCTGCAAAACAGACACCGTGAGCTCGTCACTGAGAAGGGGGGGGGGGTACCTCCTTGTGACCACCCTCCGGCGTGAGAATCAGACTATATTGCTCTTGAATATAAGTGTATATTAAGAGATTGCTAGAGCAGATATCAGGTATAAGATATAAGATACAAGATAAGATGAGATGATCATACCATTTGGGGTATTTATAGCCGAAGGTAGGTTTCCAAGAGGGTATAGCCGGCTGAATAGTATTCCTGTTCTACCAACTGTGGCCTACGCACGTGCCATGCTGGTAGTTGGTGGGTAGGCAGCGGCTGACAGTGACCAGGCCTGCTGTGTACTATTCCTTTTCCACCAACTGCAGGCTATGCACGTGGTATGACAGGAGTTGGTGAGTAGGCAGCGGCTAATAGTGACATACAGTACAAGAGCATGCTGCTTGCCATACTGTTGTCAATGAGCTGTCGTATCTCTGGTCAGATCTTTTGCCCATACCTCGTCAGGTACAGTACAAAAGATCCTCCAGTATCGTACGGACTGGCTCATTTGGGCGGGAGTATTCCCGCCTTTGTGCGGGATTGTTCCCGGCTTTGCTCATTCCTTCAGGTGACTACTGAATTATTTTGAGAGCTAAGTGCCTTGTGCGTGTAGCCTTGCTGCGCGGGTGGCCTTCCCTGATGGCTTGTATCCGCAGCTGCGGGAACAGGCGGAGTACTTCGCCATTGGGAGGCATTTCCTGCGGGAACAGCTTGCGTACTGCGCGTAAGGACGTCACGTCTCTGAGCATGGTGGGTCCTGCGGATCCAGTTGGTTTCTGCGCAGACGTCTCTCTTCAAGGTGAGTCATGCGGGTTCAACTGGGCTCTGCTGGGACCTACCTCTTCAGATATTTATGCATGTTAACGGATGAATAAGAGCTGAATATATAGAGGATGGTGATCCATGTGATGTGGTTATGATCCAAGGGCTGGAATTGTTTTAGAATGATCCTATGGTTAAGTTTAAAGGCTGCACATTTTTTTTGGTTCTTCTTTATGCTTCTGAACACACACATCAACGTATATATGTGAGTGTGAGTATGTTTATGTTATTCTTGTTTTTTTTTATTTTTAAATGGATAGAGGTGGTCAAGGTTGAGGTTGAGAGAAAAGTGGAAAGAGTTGAGCAACCTTTCTATCTTAATCCTCTCATAAACTATTTCTATGTAAACCCCTATTTGGCAAAATTCTTGGTCAAATGGATGAATAGTCACTTGCTTTATTGTTTTTATTCAATTTGGTGAAATACTTTGTATGCATATATACCATTCAAGATGCAACCCAAGGGGGGGGGGGGGGGGCATTTGTTTTCCATTTCTTGATTTCTTAAACTTCCATCTTTGTATAATAATTAAAATTGGGTAAGGGTTTGTGTTCAATAGAGAATGATGTCTTTTGCTTTATTCACTACTTGGTGAAAATTTGAGTTTACATGCGTGTGATATGAAGCATACATGTGACCATACAAAAGAAAGAATATAATCGGCTGGCAAAGGTGCTAGGGCAATCTTATGGGCTAGACTAGACTACTAGGTTTAAGTTAGTTTTAGGCTCTTCATTTATAATTCTTTATATTTAGTTTAGTTTGTATGTGAGACTTAATTATGTTTCTACGATCCCACATATGTTTAATAACATTATTATAAGACAATTTCATGTATTTAAATTTAGGTTCACACTCATAGCAGTCGTTAAGTATGTTCATTTACGCATGTTAATTCGTCACCGCATTATAAAATATTGTTATGCTTTGGACATAAACCTGAGTCGTTATTCATATAAATATATATAGCGCACCGTTCATTCTATAAGATCTAATAATATATATAATTTTATTACTCAAAATATATTATCGATAATCGTAGTGTCATACGGTTGTGCGTGTGACGCGGTATTTTCTATAATCACCTAACGTGTATGAGATACATGAATGCAACTTTTGATGATTTAATGAATATGCATCTTATTTAGAACAATTATATAAGGTAATTATGTCTACTTATTGTCTAAGAATTGTAAGGATATTTGCGGGTTGTCACAACATACCTGGGAAACTTTTGACATCAAAAACTCCAACTTTTGACCTCGGGAAGTGGGTCAATTGAAAGATGTCCGGTTCTGGCCCGAGATTGAAAACCAAAGCAATTGAACATCAAGGAGGCCACATATGAATGAAACGAGATTATGGGAGATTAGTACACACCTTAGTTGACCTCCCAAAGCTTGGAATCGATTTATTCAATAAAAAACGAAGAGAAGTGTGGAATTCTTGCTGCCGATTGGAAAAAGACAAGGGAGGGGAGGGCTTAGGGTTTTTTTTATATCAAAGTTTCACAACTGGCCTCTGCACTTGCAATATGTCTTCCTTGCTCCCAAACTAGAATAAATTAACTTATAAAAAGTACCAAGAGGACTTTGGACACACAAACGGACCCCATAATTTATTTAAAAACTCTACAACGCGAGACATTCGGCATACGAGAATTTAGGGATGTTACATTATGGATGACTTTTCCATTTTTGGTCCAACTTATGAAACTTGTCTCAATGAATTAGAAAAAGTTTTAAATAGGTGTGTTGAGACAAATTTAGTTTTAAGTTGGGAGAAAAGTCATTTCATGGTGCATGGGGGTATCGTGTTGGGTCACGCTATTTTTCAGAAAGGGGAATAGAAGTGGATAAGGCAAAGGTTCGGGTAATATCGTCTTTACCTCCACCTAAAAACATTAAAGGGGTAAGGTCATTTTTTGAGCATGCGGGTTTTTATAGAAGATTTATTAAAGGCTTTAGTGTGATCACAAACCTTTATGTAATTTATTGTTAAAAGATGCTCCTTTTGATTTTACTAATGAGTGTTTGCAAGCATTTAATGTTTTGAAGGAACAGTTGGTGAAAGCTCCCATTCTACAACCATCGGATTGGTCAAAGCGGTTTGAGATTATGTGTGATGCTAGTGATACAACTATCGGAGCGGTTTTGGGTCAACGAGTTGATAAAAAACCGGTGGTAATTTATTATGCAAGTAAAACATTATCCGAAGCACAACTTAATTATACAACTACCGAAAAAGAATTGCTTGCGGTGGTGTATTCTTTGGATAAGTTTCGCTCGTATATTTGGGGGAGTAAGGTGATCGTTTATTCTGATCATAGCGCGGTTCGATATTTGATGGAGAAGAAGGATGCAAAAGCGCGGTTAATTCGATGGGTATTGCTTTTGCAGGAGTTCGATTTAGAGGTTCGGGATAAAAAGGAGCGTGAAAATGTCGTGGCGGATCACCTATCCCGAATTCCATTGGAGGGTGTCGATGACCCGATGGAGATAAATGAACGGTTTCCCGATGTACAATTGTTAGCCGTGTCAACCGCACCGTGGTATGCCCACTTTGTGAATTATTTAGCAACAGGGTCTATTCCAAGTCACTGGGTGAAGAAAAGAAGACAATGGTTCATGGCCCAAGTGAAACAATATATTTGGGATGAACCGGACTTGTTCAAGATTGGTTCGGATCAAATGATCAGGAGGTGTATTCCCGATTCTAAGGTATGGGAGATTTTGACTTATGCACCTGCATCAGCGTGCGGAGGTTATTTTAGTGGTCAAAAGACAGGCTACCGGGTACTTCAATGTGGGTTTTATTGGCCCACCATTTTTAAAGATGCAAGTGAGTATGCCCGATATTGTTTGAATTGCCAAAAGTTGGGTAGTATCTCAAAACGGGATGAAATGCCATTGCAACCGATTTTGGTGTTAGAGATTTTCGATGTATGGGGAATTGACTTTATGGGCCAGTTTCCAAACTCAAATGCATTTTTATATATCTTGGTTGTGGTCGATTATGTGTCCAAGTGGGTAGAAGCGGTAGCAACAAGAACCAATGACCATTCGGTAGTTTGCGAATTCGTTCAATCAAACATCTTTGCTCGGTTTGGTTTCCCAAAGTTAAGAATTTCAACTTTGGGAAACTTTTAAAAAGGTACAATGTGAATCACCGAATTGCTACACCTTATCATCCACAAACAAGAGGACAAGTTGAAGTGTCTAATCGCCAAATTAAGGAAATTTTGATGAAGACGGTGCTTGTCGATAAAAAGGATTGGTCTTCTAAGTTGAATGATGCATTGTGGGCGCATCAGACCGCCTACAAAACTCCTATTGGCACAACCCTTATCGGTTAGTTTACGGGAAAGGGTGTCATTTACCAATGGAGTTGGCACATAGGGCGTTTTGCGCGATCAAGAATGTTAACGTGGGTTATAAGGAAGCGGGGTGAATTGAGAAAGTTGAAGTTGAATAAAATTTAGGAAATACGGGGTGAAGCGTAAGAATGTTCTTCCGTATACAAAGACAAACTAAAAAAGGTCCATGATGCAAAGTTGAGAAAAAAGACTTTTGAAGTGGGTCGAAAGGTGTGGTTGTATAATTTAAGGTTAAAGTTGTTCCCGGGCAAGTTAAAGAGAAAGTGGATGGGCCCATATATCATCACAAAAGTGGGACAGTTTGGTGATGTGGAGATAGAAGATGTTCAAAAGCAAACAAAAAAAGTGGTGAACGGTCAAAGACTTAAACCTTACTTGGAAGGAAAGGACATCAAGGTGCTCGATGTGGACCGGGTGAGTTACTTGTTATGCTCACCGGATGAGGAAACGAATTAAGAGGCCAAGGTATGTTGTATATTTTAGTATAGGTTAATTTAGTTTTTATTCAAAATTAAAAATTACCTTCCTCGTTTTGGAGTTTGTCCAAGTCAAGTATGGGGAAGTCTTTATGATTTTCTCTACCGTGTTGGGGACAACTCGGGTTTCTCATGCGGGGTAGGGTAATTTTGAATTTTAATTTTAGGTAAATAAGTTTTTAATCATTTTTGGTTCCTCTTATTTTGTTTCTTATTTTATGTTCAAAAAAAAAACAAAAACAAAAATAGTGAACCGTGGACCACGGTTGGAACCGTGACCACGATGGCTGATCGTAAGGCACGGTAGGGACCGTCCTTTTTGTTCAATTTGACACAATTCGACCGTGACCCACGGTGGAGACCGTGGGCCCCGATCCGGCTGATATCGACGAGCTGACTTGAGTCAACTGTGACCCACGGTTGAGACCGTGGGCCACGATCCGGTTGAGACTGACGAGAGGAACCGGGTTTTGGTGTTAATAAAACAATAAAATTTAATTTTACACCAATTCTAAACCACACAAACCACCTACCATTATTATTTACTTCAATTTTCATCTTCTTCTTCCTCACAATCATCTCTACAAACCCTAACTCTCAACATTCAAACATTCATAACTTTCTCATATCTTCACTAATTCAACCGATTTTGGGTCTAAATTGGCTAGAATTTCACAAGGGTTTCAATTATATCATTGCATTTGAAAGAATCCCTAGTTTTGTTGGTCGATTTTGGACAAATAAGAACGAAAATTTTGGGGGTTTTGGTTTACTTTGAAGTTTTCTTCATCTTCATCTTCTACAAAACCAAGGTATGGAATTTAATTTCATTATTGATGGTATATTTCAATGAAGTTGTAAGTTTGGCATGATTGTTTCTATGTACCCACTTGCTTGTTTGAATAATTAGTATAATGATTATATATTATGGTTGTGGATAGTAGATAAATGTTAAAAACATATGATTGTTATATTGATTAATTGGAAATTATGTGTTGAAGCAAGTATTGAAATTTGTGGTCAATTGATTAACAAGTGATTATTCACAACCATAGTAACAAGAAAGTATGGGGAGGTGTATGTTGACTAAACTTGGTTTGTTTGGGTTGTTTGTTATGTGTAGATGGGTAGAACCTCGGATAAGGGAAAGTCAAAGGCATCATCTTCAAGTGGGCGAGCAGCCCAAGCAAAGAGACAGAGGTTGCATGAAGAGTAAGCACGTGTGCAAGTACAAACAGTAAAACCCACGTGGAAAGGTGGGGGATTGTCAAAGTACGCATTGGAATGGCAAGCGGAGCTGTTCATTGATAAAATGGCCACGCTGAATATACGAATTGAAGGATATATGTGTGAGAAGGAGGTAACCAATCCCGGTTTTGAGGCGTTTGGGATAGTTGACAAATTTGAAGCTTTGGGTTGGGAAGCAGCTCTAAAGTGTTATGATGAAGAGACTAACACTTTGTACGATCGAGAGATTGAGGAGTGGGTGTCCACATTAAGATGTCCCGCGTACAAAAAAGGTAATGACATGAAATTGATTGGGACGGTGGGAGGACAGGAAGTGGTGATGCCATTTGACACATTTAATCAGATCGCGCTTTTTGAAACCAAACCAAGCAACTCATACATATACTCTTCTGCCAAAGACTTATTTGAATGCCCCGACAAGCACCCTCAATGGCATAACATGCTTGAAAAGGTTCTTAAAAGAGGCGGTGGTTCGGGTGATCAGATTAAGAGAAAGGATATGAAGATTGAGGCAAAGTTATTGATGTCCATTTGCTTGTACAATGTGATGCCCCGAAGGGGAGAAATTTCGATAGTGTGGAACTATGATATTCCCGTATTGTATGCATTGGTGTGTGGGACGCCCCTTATTTCTTACCAATATCTAGTCATGCATAGTATTTGGATCAGCCGGGAAAGCAATAAGCGGAAGTTAATTCCGCATTGTCGACTGATCACAACATTGCAAAAGAATCATGGTGTGATAACTGACGAGTCGGTGGGAATAACCAAGGTGTTCAAAGAGTTTAAGCTGTAGGATTTGCCGGGTTGGAAATACATACAAACCGATAGGCATCACGTGCTTGTGTGTGATAATGTGAGATGGAGAGTAGTAAGAGAGGATGTTGAAGTGGAGGGGGATGATGAGATAGAACAAGTGGAAGAGGTAGGTGAGCCCGATTACATGGATGTGGGCGGTGGCAGCAGTTCCCAACACGGGGTTGGGATTATTCAGATGGTTATAACTCCTATGGTAATAATTGGGCCCATGTGGTCAATGAGTGAGGTGGTGGAAAGGCATAGGCCTTCCACGTATGAAAATTGGTCTGATGAGTCACGTGCATTATTTGACCATCAGACCTTTATGGGGGCCTATGCTGAACGGGCTGAAAAAGAGAGGCACGACATGTTAGAGACGTGGAACCGTGCCAATGCTTATGGGCGAGAGCATGAGATGAATATGAGATACCTTGATGATCGTCAGCGACGGATGCATGATCAATGGCATGCAGGTGAACCAGTTGTACCGGATCCACAAATTGTAGATTACACGACTCTACCTCCGTATGACGGTTCGGTTCGCTATCCTGAACCACCTCTTCATCATTCCATGTGGATTAACCCAATGCAATCAATGGCACCACCACCACCACAAGAATAAGGAAGTAGCGGCGGCGATGGGGCGTTTAATTTCAGCCAATTTTCAGACTTTATGACATCTATTTTCGGGCCGGCCCACTAGCCTTACAACCGATTCAGCCTTGTGATGCTAGGTGAACACTGTTCTGTATAATACTGTATAATTGTTATCTTTTTTGTTTTTATGTGTTTTTGGGTGGTGGACAAAAATACTTTTGATTAAGTATTATGGGTTGTGTTGAAAAGAAGGTTGTGTTTAACAAGTGGTTTGTTTCATTTTTCTTAAACCGTACATTGGGGACAATGTATCCCAAGTGTGGGGATGAGGAAAATTTCGTTTGTTTTGAAAAATTTAAAAAAAAAATCAGAAAAAATTTAAAAATAAACATAAAAAATTAGAAAAATATAATAAAACCAGAAAAAATGTGTTTAAAAGAATCGGAAAGTGGTAAGATGGATGGGTAAAGTTTTGGTCCCTTTTGATGGTCACAATTCCCTAAATAACATGTGCCTAGTTGTTTTTAAAAGGAGATTATGTAGTTTTCTAATCGAGGTTAGCGTGCTTTCGGTGTAATAACTTGCATAACATATTCGTTTACACTTGACAATTGAGGAAGTATTGGTTGGTGGAAAAGTTAATATTCTCTGATAGAACTTGTACAATTAGTGCATTTCGATATCTTAGCCTGGCATGAGTGCAAAAGTGATAGAGGCACTTAGGTTAAGCCTCGTCTGGATGAGCGAGAGTGTGGGTTTTTTGGGGTTAGGCCTCATACATTACATATATGAGGGAGGTTATGTGAGGGGCGGGGGGTTGGTTCCTTTAGAAAACTTTATTGGGCCTATTATTTTATTCAATGAACTCCGGTGTTATATTGCGAAACGATCCGACTTAATAGGTTTCTATGTAATTGTTTTTAGTATTTGTCAATTAGTATTAAGCATTATGTTTATTATGCTTACAAAAAAAAGGTTTGTATTAGAGTTGCAATGTTCAAAGTATTATGTATTGAGTGAAAAAAAAGAAAAGAAAAAGAGAAGCTAGTGATGTTTATTGTTTTTTATTATATTGTTTACTTAGTTTGTTTGTAATAAGTCGGATTGGATTGCTTGAGCTACTTTCAATATTCCTTTCCATACCCTTACACTTGTCCCCATTACAACCCGTTTTAAGATCTCTTGATTTGTATTCATGACAAAAGCATTTACATAGGTGGAGATTTGATGATTGTACAAGCGTATGTGAGGAGAATTGATTTACTATAAAATGTATGGATAATCACCAATAAAAAGGTTAATGTGCAAATGTGTTATGTATAGGTAAAAACCGAAAGCATGTTAGGTTTGGTTAGAAATCTATGGTTTAACTGGAAAGTCAAGTGAACTAGTGCAACCGATAAAAACAAGGGAAACGGGTATGACTTGGGACCTTAACTGAACCGGATTTGTGGTAAGATTGGTGGATACAAGTTGAATGTAATAGAAAGTTGGTGTTGAGATGTTG
Source organism: Bidens hawaiensis (assembly GCF_021521415.1). NCBI lineage: Eukaryota > Viridiplantae > Streptophyta > Magnoliopsida > Asterales > Asteraceae > Bidens > Bidens hawaiensis. The sequence goes on along the minus strand of NW_027500768.1, from coordinate 20,531 downwards.
CTTGGGGGTAAGCAACGATTAAGTGTTGGAATGTGACGGGTGGTCCATGGGACAACCCTTAAGTGATTTAAAGCTGTTAATAATCATGTTTTGAATTGATTTATATTGTGAAATTAGATAACTACGGTGTTGTTGGTAAATTGTAGGTTCAAAGGAGGTTCCGGGGCTATTATGGTGTATACCGAGGCAACCGAATGAGCTGGAGACGCCCGAGAGGCCAAAACATGTGGAAAACAAGGAATTGGGCTGAAGTCCACTGTGACCCACGGTTTTGACCTTGGGCCACGGTCCAATGCAACAAAAATGGACAGAGGCCACCGTACCGTGGCCACTATCCCACGGTGAAGCCAACGTGGCCCACGGTGGAGACCGTGGGACACGATCCAGTATTTTCCGGGAACCACCGTGGCGCACGGTGGAGACCGTGGGTCACGGTCCGGAGTCGTAACTGCTATTTTCATTAGCTTATTTTATCCGTTTTTGGGCTGCCTTTTCATTATCTTTTCATTAAAAACACCCTAAGGACAAATATTGGAGTGCAAGTACTTTATTTTGGTGATTGTAATCATTGAATTGGATTGGAGATTCATCTACAAACTTTGATTTATGCTATGGTGAACCGAATGATGAGTGGCTAGTACCCTTTATGTTCTCTCCTGAATTTTAAGGTTTCAATTGACTATTTGTGAATTGTTTATGTTATTTGTGGGATAGTAATTTGATCAATTGATTGTATTGCTATGGTGATTATGTGTTTGCCTTGTAATTGTAGTATAGTATAAATTCGTGTTCTTGACTATCTGTTCTTGGTGCCCTAGGCAATCGAGATTTAGTAGAAGAGAATTAGGGTTAACTATATTATATTGATTATTGAGTAATAACCTTGCCTTTTATATAATCCAAGTACTTCATCCTCTTTGATTATTTTCAAACTCACTTTCATGAATTATGTTTATGTAGTTCATCCCAAAAGTAAACATTAACATTATCAATATTGGAAACCTGAAATCGGGAGAGAGCATTCTTTCTTATATTGTTTAAAACGCGTTTATTGTTTTAGCCATTTTCGTTAATCAAAACCAACAACCAACTCTTTGAATTTACTTTTGCATTTAGTTAATTTAGATAAATTTTATAGCTACTCGGTAACGAATTTTCCACATACTCCCTGTGTTCGATGCCCGCTTACCGCTATATAATTAGTTGTAATCGGTTTATTTTTGAGTGAGTCTTCGACCTCACGTCAAAGCTAATTAGAGGGAACTAATCATGGACTAAAAAGGAAAGATGGGCCTTAGGTCCATGGGTTTAAGGGAGTATAAATACCCCCTTTAACCCTAATCCTTTCCCTTTCCATCCATTCCACACCATAGCTTACACCATAAAACACACACTTAAGCCAAATACACCCCTTTTGCCGTTGGCCATCATCCGACCCCAAAAACAAGCAAGTAATATAGGATCTTCGATCATACAAGCAAGCCAGCAAGACCAAGATCACGTACTAGCCTTAGCCGTAGGTTGAGGTGCATCGTAAAGGTATGTTCGTGAACTTAAAGTTTATGCTTTAATGAACGGTTGATCATGAAACTTAACCCTAGAGTAGATCGGATTTAAATGTTTCATAAAAATACAAGCTTGATGTTAAATATGGACTTAATCTACCCATTAACTAAGGACCTAGCTAAAATGGGCTTAAAATCGTTATAGATTTAAGTTTTATACCTAAAACGGGTTTTGATAGTAATAAAGGTTAGAGCTTTATGCTTGAATCGGGATAAATCTTGATGATGAAATGATAACGAGTGTAAAACGGTTATGGAGAATTGATAATAGGTGGTTAAAGAGTAACTTGGGACTGTTAACCATTAATGGAGCCTAGAACGGATTTAAGATAGAAAACAGGAGCTGAAAGCATCAGACATGGGTTCTCGGTAACTTGAACCTGCCTTGAGTTCTCGGTCAACACGAGAACCCGGTCAAAAGGAGATCTCGGTCAACGAGAGTTCTCGGTGACCAGGGTTCTCGGCCATTGAGTTCTCGGTCAAATAAAGAGTTCCCGGCCAAACACGGGAATTCGGTCAAATAAGGAGTTCTCGGTCAAACATGTGAATTCGGTGAAACATGGGTTTTCGGTCAACAATGGGTTCTCTGTATTGAGTTCTCGGCCACCCAGTTCCTGCTTGGTATGGGCCTGAACCTAGTTGGACCCAGATGCCTTACCGGACTGTTAGGCCTGACTTAACTAAGTCCACAAGGTGCTAACCCATAATCAAAAGTTAAACAAACGAGACCATAATCATAAGGGGAAGTGTATAGGACACGAAAAGTAACGTGATCAGCTATTCACAGCTGACCACTGTTATTACCTATTAGCCTTACTATCCTTGTACTAAATAGTTCATCGAGTGATGACGTTTGTGTTTTTTCTTTTAGAATACGATGGCTAGAGCTAAGGAAATTGTTTGAGATGGGGGTCACACTGGACGTCGTGGTAGGCCACGTGTGGTCCGACAACCTTCTGTGGAAGCAGTATCTAACACAAGAGAAGAATGGAACGCAGCTGGGAGAAACCCGAGTAACCACAGCTACGAAAAATTTGAGGAGAAACCCAAGGGTTTCAACTTGACCCTGCAGTCCAGGCTGCCAATGTTCAAGCTGTAGCCACATCTATGAAAAATTTGACCCCTGAAGGTTCTGCTAGAAGTCAAGAAAGAGTTGAGAAGTGTGGGGAGAAGAGTAAGAAGGATGATGAAGGAGAGAGGGAGGCCTCGAGTGTGGTAAAGTCTGTGAAGGTTGATGATAGAAAAAGAGGCCGAGGTGGGTACAACTATAAGTTCTTCAAGGGATGCGACCCACCGAAGCTAACTGGTTTGGGAGACGCAATCGTTACTCTTCAATGGAGAACCGCCATGGATAAATTATCCGAATCAGCGAGTGCCAGCCCGACCAAGCTGTCGGATATGCCACCAAATCCTTTGGTGATGAGACTATGTATTGGTGGGAATCTATCCAGCAAAGGAAGAGCCAAGAAGAGATCTAAGCGATGAAGTGGGAGGATCTGAAAGAGCTAGTGATGAAGAGGTTCTGTGCTGACGCAGAAGTTGAAAGGGCGGAGATGAAGTTTCAGAACTTGAAATCGTGAGTATACCAACGAGTTCAACCGAATGTCTGGGTTGGTACCCGATATGGTTAACACTGACGCTAAGAGAATCAAGTGCTATGTGAGGGGATTGCCACAGAAAGTCCGCATACTGGTTAGGGCGAGTAAACCAGCTACTTTCGACTCTCCTGTCGAACTCGCAGAGATGGTTTATAAGGACATGGTTGTGGATGATGTTGTTGCGGCGGAAGAGAAGAACGATAAGAAGTGGGCCGCTCCTGTTAAACGACCCGGTACTCAATTGTGGAACTCCAAGGATAAGAAACAGAAAGTGTGGGAGAAGAAGACATGTAAGACTTGTGGTATGATGCACGGTGGTGAGTGCAATTGGGGTACAGGCTTTGATGTATGCCACAAGTGTGGAAAACCTCATGGTGGGGAGTGCAGGCTGGGGTCTAATGCCTGTTACAAATGTGGAAAGGTGGGACATTACGCTCAACAGTGCACCACCGAGTCCACATGTTATAAATGCGGAAAGAAGGTCATATGGGCAGGGAGTGTACCGAAGCTGGATGAAGGGGGAAGAAAGATTCTGAACCATCAAGACCAAAGACCAGGGCTTACATGCTAGCCAAGGAGCAGGCTAAACAGATCCATGATGTTGTGACAGGTACGTTTCTAGTAAACGGTATTTCCGCTTCAGTATTATTTGATTCGGGTGCTAATAGAAGTTTTGTTGCTACCCCGTTTAGTAAATTAGCTAAAATGAAATGTTGCCGAGTGTCTGAAACTTTCATAGTATAAACCGCTAGTGACACTTCGGTTAAAATAGTTGTAACATCCAAAAATTTCCAAGAATAATATTTTATATATTATTTGGTTATTAATAAAATAATAAGGATGGGATGTTAAGTAGGCTAATTAATTGAGAATTATCATGGACCAAAAAGGAAAGATGGGCCTTAGGTCCATGGGCTTAAGGGAGTATAAATACCCCTTAAACCCTAATGCTTTCCATTTTTATCGATCTCTACACCGTAGCCTACACCTTGAAAACACACACAAACCCGAGCCAAGATCCGAAGGTGAAAACCCGAGCTTGTTGGTGCTAGAACGTTGTGACGAACCAAACCCACCTCAAGACTAGCTCGTGTTCGTTAATCGACTCGTTTGCGGTACGTTATAATTAGAAATTATTCATTAAGGTTAGGATTTGTTTGGGAAATCTTAGATCTATGTTTAAATGGTAAAAACGAATCCGATGCAACTAACAACACTGAAATCTGTTAACAATTGATGAGTTAATTTGTTGAATATATAATCGGGTTTATGTATGAACAAATCGGAATGTGTAAACACGATGTATGAATGATTTGATGGTTAGGGTTTGTAGGCGCTAGGATTTTGAGTTCAATGGTACCAAATTTGTGTTGTTTCGTTGAGAATCGAAGGTTAATTGCAAATCTGAGGTCTGTTGACTATTTTCTATTCTTGGCGATTTTGACTTTGACCCCCTCAGTCAAAGTTTGGATAAAAACAGATGCTAATTCGTTATGATGAACGGATCAAGATAACGAATCAAGTGATTCGTTGCTCACCATGTTCGTTATGTCAAGGTAATGAATTAGCCCACTCAGTTCGTTATGCTAAGATAACGAATCAAGTGATTCGTTAATTATCCAATTCCCTATGTTAAAGATATCGAACCAGATAACGAATGGAGGAGAATTTCATAACGAATCAGGATAACGAATCTGATCATGTAAGATAACGAATCAGTTAGCGAATCAGGCTTAGTTCGTTATAATTGAAATACCGAATTAGGCCATTCGTTATAACGAATGAAAGAGGATTTCGTAACGAATTAGGCTTAATTCGTTATAGAGAATGAGTTAGCGAATTAGAAAATAATTTAAAATTCTAATGGAAAATGTGTCAAGACAATTAATGGAAATAAATTTTTTCCAAGCTGACCTTGGACCCTAGCCAGGCACTCTGCCCCTTGGACCCTGCTAGGGGCTGCCTCCCATAGAATCCCGCTGCCAGGGGCGCCGCACTCGGACCCCCGTTCGTTGAGGGTATTAATTAAACTAGAAACGTGATGTGGGTAGTGATAGTTAATTGATACGTGTAATTGTTATACAGTTAGTCGAGCACAGCTCAGGAAAGGAGAAACCATTAACAGTGAACGTAACCGCAATTAGTTGAGTTTCCAGCCCCATTTCTTGTTATGTTTTCGGGGCTCTGTGCATACTCAATGTGATTAGTTAATACACTTACCTTAAGTGGTAAGTGTATTCTATATATTATATATGTTATAGATATGAATGATTGCTTGTTGGTACGTGAATGATCATCGGATATTGTGCGTACTGTCAGGTTACAAATAAAGATATGAATGTTATATGTAACGTATGGATGATGTATGAAAGTTATGAATGAATGCTTTTCGGGGCGTGAACGATCTTCGGATATTGCACGTAACGTCAAGGAGTATGATTGCCAAACGAATGATACAGGTACATGAATGGTATGTGAGTTCTACGTCTGACATAGTAAGTTAGGATGGAAAATCCCTCTAACTTTTGTTGGACTTAGATGTGGCATGTGATGGCGTAGTTAAGGACTGCGGGCCTTATACGTGTTATAGATGATAAATGAGAACTTAGTTAAGGACTGTGGGTCTCATACGTACTTAGGTAGGAGTCAGCATAGGAAAGGACTGCGGACCTTATACGTGCTGTAATTGTATTGTGGTAGCATAGGGGAGGACTGCGGACCTCGTACGTGCTATGAACGAGGTTGCAACATAGGGAAGGACTATGGACCTTGTATGTGTTGTGAATATAGGACGACATAGGGAGGGACTACGGACCTTGCACGTACCATAAATGGTGAGCATAGGTAAGGACTGCGGACCTTTTTCGTATTCACGACCTTGAGCATAGGTATAGACGGCGGACTATGAACATACTCTCGGTGGACTGAGGTAGGTGATGATATGTATGTATGTATGATAGAGAGGTTACTGGTTAAGTATGGATATGTATCTTCGGATATGTATGTATCTATGTATGATATGTGTACGTATTGTATGTCTCCTGATTAACTAGAACTCACTCAGCGTTGCTGACTTTTAGTATGCACGCATGTGAGTAGAATGAGACAGCTGGCTTGAGCGGGGACACATGGCAGAAGAACAAGAAACAGGCATCTGAAGACTCAAGTTATTTTAATGTTATTGACGTTTATTTTAAAAGACAATATGTTTGTTTAAGGACAAGTTATGAATTATTATGTAATGTTTACGAAAGTTTCATGTTCCACGTAAAGTTATAATTAACTATGATATTTAGAACCGTGTTTATTAGTAAATCCAACACCAAATGTGAGGCACCGGTAACGGGGTCTTACAATAATGAAAATGGTTAAAAATGGTAAGATAGAGTTAGAGGGACATGAGTTCCCTGTTACCTTGTACGTTATGACCTTAGGAGGGTTCGATGTGGTTTTGGGAATGGATTGGCTGTCTGAGTATGAAGCTCAGATAGTGTGTAAGAGTATGTTAATAAGGTTAAAGTCCTTGGATGGTAGTGAGGTGACGGTTTATGGTGGTAAGGAAAGTTTTGGGCTTAACGTCATTTCGATGATAAAAGCCGAGGGTTTGTTAAGGCGAGGGTGCGGTGCCTACCTGGCGTATATTGTCAGCGCTACGGCCAAGACAAAAGAAATGAAAGATATTCCTATCGTGAGCGACTACCCATAAGTGTGCCCTGAGGATCTTTCGGGGTTGCCACCGGAGCGAGAGATAGAATTCCAGATAGATTTAGTACCAGGAGTCCAACCCGTCACGAAAGTGCCTTACCGTCTAGCACCGTCCGAAATGAAAGAACTGATGTCCCAACTACAGGAACTCCTCGACAAGGGTTTCATTAGACCAAGTGTTTCCTCGTGGGGAGCACCGGTCTTATTTGTGAAAAAGAAGGATGGGAGCATGAGAATGTGCATTGATAATTGCGAGCTGAATAAGCTTATGTAAAGAATAGATATACTTGCCAAGGACTGATGATCTGTTCGACCAACTGCAAGGTTCAAGTTGGTTTTCGCGAGTAGATCTCCGATCAGGCTACCATAAGCTAAAGGTGAAAGAGGCAGACACCCTAAGACAACGTTCTGGACGCGGTATGGACATTATGAGTTCCTCGTAATGTCATTCGGTCTAACGAATGCACCTTCAACATTTATGGACATGATGAATAAGGTGTGTCGGCCGATGTTGGATAAGTCGGTTATTGTCTTCATTGATGATATACTGATTTATTCAAAGAAAGAAAAGTCATACGCTAAGTTTTCGAAGTGAGCATTTGAGAAAGGTATTGGAGATTTTGAAGAAAGAAAAGTTATTCGCTAAGTTTTCGAAGTGCGCATTCTGGTTACGAGAAGTGCTATTTCTAGGTCACGTGATAAATCCTGAAGGGATTACCATGGGCCCAGCTAAGATTGAGGCAATAATAAATTGGAAGACTCTGCAGAACCCGACTGGCATACGAAGTTTCCTAGGGTTAGCTGGCTACTATAGGAGATTCATCGAAGGTTTCTCCAAGATAGCCGCACCATTGACCGATATGACCCGAAAGTCTATAGTATTCAGTTGGGGAATATTTCAAGAAGAAGCTTTTGAGGAATTAAAGAGGAGGCTCACGCAAGCACCAATCCTTGCTTTACCTGACGGTGATGAAGATTTGGTTGTTTGTGCTGACGCTTCACATCAAGGACTATGCTGTGTGTTGATGCAGCGAGGGAAGGTTATAGCTTATGCGTCCAGAAAGTTAAAGGTTCACGACAGTAGCTACCCAACGCATGATTTAGAACTAGCCGCAGTAGTGCATGCCTTAAATATTTGGAGACACTACTTGTATGGTACCAAGTGTACCATTTACACTGACCATAAAAGCTTGAAATATTTCTTTGAGCAGAAGGAACTGAATATGAGACAGAGAAGGTGGTTAGAGTTGATAAAAGACTACGACTGTGACATAAAGTACTATCCCGGTAAAGCTAATGTAGTTGCCGATGCGTTAAGTCGTAAAAATGAGGAAGTCATTGCAACAGTGAAGTCATACCAGTTGATCATGAACTCAAGTCTATTCGAAAAATCATCAAGGTGCAGTCAGAAGTGTTAGTAGATGAGGGGCTAGTGAAGAAAGAAAGGATTTTCGATCAGCAAGACGAGTTGATGGAAAACACGCATGGTGTTAAGACTAGGTTTGAGTACATGTGGATTCCACGTTATGGAAATCTTAGAGGTCGAATCTTAGACGAAGCTCATAAATCGAGGTACTCAATCCATCCAGGATCCAACAAAATGTACCGAGATTTGAAAAGAGACTACTGGTGGCCAGGAATGAAAAATGATGTAGTGGATTATGTTGGTAAGTGCTTAACTTGTTTACAAGTCAAAGCCGAACATTAGAAGCCTTATGGGAAAATGCAACCACTTGAAATAACTAAATGGAAATGGGAACACATCACCATGGATTTCATAACTAAGCTACCTCGTACAGCTAAGCATCATGATACCATCTGGGTGATTGTGGACCGTTTAACCAAGAGTGCTCACTTTCTGCGTATACGAGAGGCTATCTCGTCAGAAACGTTAGCAAATTTGTTTATAAAGGAAGTGGTAACTAAGCATGGAGTACCGTTATCGATTGTGTCAGACAGGGATATGCGTTTTACCTCAAGATTCTGGAAGAAATTTCAGGAGGCGATGGGAACGAGGTTGAACATCAGTACATCGTATCACCCTCAAACCGATGGACAGTCTGAAAGGACGATCCAAACCCTTGAGGATATGTTACGTTCCTGTGTATTAGAGTTTGGAGGGAGTTGGGACGATCATCTGCATCTGGCAGAGTTCTCCTATAACAACAGCTACCATTCAAGTATCGGAATGCCACCGTTCGAGATGCTGTATTGAAGACGTTGTAGAACTTCTGTATGTTGGGGAGAAATTGGCCAGAAAGAGATGGGAAGTCTGGAGGTTCAAGAAACCTCTTACAAGTTTGATCAAATCAAAGCACTGATGAAGGCTGCTCAAGACCGTCAGAAGTCATATGCTGACAAGCGGCACCGGCCGATTGAGTTTAACGTTGGTGACAGCGTGATGCTCAAGGTCTCACCTTGGAAGGGGATCATTCGTTTTAGAAAGAAGGGAAGTTGAGTATAAGGTACATTGGGCCGTTCAAGATTATAGATCGTGTGGGTGAAGTAGCTTATAAGCTGGATTTGCCCGAAGAGCTAGAAGGAATTCATTCAACCTTCCATGTTTCTCATCTGAGAAAATGTCTGGCTGATGACATGTCTCACGTGCCATTGATGGACATCGAGGTTGATGAACAGTTGAACTGTATTGAGCAAGCGATCGAGATAGTTGATCGCAAGGAGAAGCAACTACGTCATAAGGTTATATCCTTAGTGAAAGTGATATAAAGCACCACAAGGGACCAGATGCCACATTGGAAGTCGAAGAAGAGATGCACAAGTTTTACACTGCTTTTTTTAGATGATAGTTAGGTTTCGGGGACAAAACCTACTTAAGGAGGGAATACTTGTACCATTCCAAATTTTCAAATAATAATATTTTATATATTATTTCAAATAATAGACAATTTTACCTAAGTTGTTAAAGAAATAATAAAATAGTAAAGACGGAAAGGTAGTAGGCTAATTAGTGAGAACTAATCATGGAATAAAAAGGAAAGATGGGCCTTAGGTTCATGGGCTTAAGGGAGTATAAATACCCCCTTAAACCCTAATCCTTTCCATTTCCATCCATTCCACACCATAGCCTACACCTTAAAACACACACTTAAGCCAAATACACCCCCTTTAGCTGTCAGCCATCATCCAACCCCAAAAACAAGCAAGTAATATAGGATCTTCGATCATACAAGCAAGCTAGCAAGACCAAGATCACGTAATAGCCTTAGCCGTAGCTTGATGTGCATCGTAAAGGTATGTTCGTGAACTTAAAGTTTATGCTTTAATGAAAGGTTGATCATGAAACGTAGCCCTAGAGTAGATCGGGTTTAAATGTTTCATAAAAATACAAGCTTGATGTTAAATATGGACTTAATCTACTCATTAGCTACGGACCTAGCTAAAATGGGCTTAAAATTTAAAGATTTAAGCTTTATACCTAAAACGGGTTATGATAGTAATAAAGGTTCGAGCTTTATGCTTGAATCGGGATAAATCTTGAAGATGGAATGATAACGAGTGTAAAACGCTTATGGAGAATGGATAATAGGTGGTTAAAGAGTAAATTGGGACTGTTAACCATTAATGGAGCCAAGAACGGATTTAAGATAGAAAACAGGAGCTGAAAGCATCAGACATGGGTTCTCGGTGACTTGAACTTTGCCTTGAGTTCTCGGTCAACACGAGAACCCGGTCAATAGGAGATCTCGGTCAACGAGAGTTCTCGGTGGTCAGAGTTCTCGGCCATTGAGTTCTCGGTCAAATAAAGAGTTCTCGGTCAACCACGGGAATTCGGTCAAATAAGGAGTTCTCGGTCAAACACGCGAATTCGGTCAAGCATGGGTTCTTGGTCAACATGGGTTCTCTGTATTGAGTTCTCGGCCACCCAGTTCCTGATTGGTATGGGCCTGAGCCCAGTTGGACCCAGATGCCTTACCAGACTGTTAGCTCTGACTTAACTAAGTCCACAAGGTGCTAACCCATAATCAAAAGTTAAACAAACGAGACCAACTTAGAAATACGTCGGTTAATAAAACACCAACTTAAATAATTACACGGTTAAATAACATATATATATTTAACAGTTAGCCGGGCACAATTAAAGAAGGGAACAACGATTGACGGAGAGCGTAACAGGATCCAGGTGAGTTTCTAGCCCCATTTCCTTGTTATGTTTTTGGGGATGTGTGCATACTCGATGTGTAGTTAATACACTTACTTTGAGTGGTAAGTGTATCCCTATTATGATATATGTAAGGGTACTAAATGCCTTTCGGTACGTGAACGATCTTCGGATATTGCACGTACTGTCAGGTGAGAGCTTGAGGTTGTGTTTGTTTATATATGTGTATGTATGATGTATGTATGTTATAGGAATTATATAAAAGTATAAAAGAAAAGAAAAGTATGAAACAAGGAATTGACGGTAAAGGGTGGCAGACCCTAATAATATCGGTGAAGGAGGGTGACAGACCCTAATAATATATGTGAAGGAGGGTGGCAGACCCTAATAATATCTGTGAGGTTATAGGGCGAAAGGCTCTTTAAAACGTAGAAGTATGTATATAATGTAAGGTAAAATATGAAAGTAATAAAGGAAGAAAATATGAAAGTAAGAACGGAGGTATATACTTACGTATGTGCGAAGGAAAGTAAAAGAGGTTAAGTATGTAATATAAGAACGTATTGTATGTTACTTGTATTAATTAGAACTCACTCATTGTAGCTGACTTTTAGTATGCACACAGGCGAATAGGCTGAAGCAATTTGCCTGAGGGGGATACATGACAGGATTGGACGAGACTAGCATCTGAAGATTTTGTCATGATGTTTTAATTTTATGTTATGTTTTAAAGACAAATTATGGATGATTTTAACGAATGGTCGACTATTTAACATTCCACGAAAGTTTTTAAGCAACTCTGATATAAAGAACTGTGTTATTAGTAAATCCAACGTCTAAACGTAGGGAACGAGTGACGGGGCCTTACAATTCGGTAATATACCCGAGTACCCCACATATATATATGTATGTATATATATAGGGGTGAGATCTAGAGAGAACCCTTTTTAAGAGAGAACTAGAAAATAGTAAAAAAATAATTTTAACTTTTTTTAAAAATAATATTTTGCGATTTTTTTTCTTTCCTCCTAATGAGATGATATTGTTCTTAATAAAAAAAACTGTCGATGTATTGCATATGTGCATTAATGTGTATTGCATATATAAAATAGTGTTTTATTGCATATAATACAACACAAATGTATTATATAATACACACGATTGAATATATGCAAAGACAACAATAATAATTGTATGTAATGTTGGAATCGATCTGCCCAAGACACATATTAGAGTTGATGTGGCTAGTACGTAATGATCCAAGTCGGGTCATACCCAATAACAAGCTAGAAAAATGCCACGATACTTATTATTAGATATGATCTAAGTAATAATTATCAACACTTATATATTTGGAAAATGGGTTTTCTAAATATTTGTATTTGTGTGTTAAGTAAATCATATGGATAATTTATATTTGAGAGAAATGTTATTTATTTGATAAATAAATACATGTGTATAAAGAATAATAACAAAGTGGGTTTGAGTTTTTGGGGGAAAACCACCCAAGGTGGCTGGCCCCATCTCTCTCTCTCTTCTTTGTATTTTTCCAATACATGCAACATCCTCTATTGGGGATGATAATTCTTGGGTGAATCTCTTCACACTTTCTCTCTCACACACAAATCCTCTCTTCTTCCTCTTCACTTGAAGCTGAGAACAAGAAGAAGAAAATGAAGAACAAAAGGTTGTTCTTGCAAGTGTTAAAGACCCTAGTAACTTGGTGTTTGTTGATTAACTTGAAGGGTATACAAGCTTGAGGTCTTCTCTCTTGAAGATTCGTCATTCTCAGTCATCCCCTTCGGTTTTTTGAACTTGAAGGTGTGTATGTTAAACACTCTGTGGTTGTGTTTTGATAGCATGGTAATCGTATATGGATCCTGGATTGGGTTATACATAAACGGGATTATGTGTTTGGTAAAAACAAGATTTAAAACTTATATTTTCCGCTGAGTTTTCCTTAGTAAATGGTTATTTTGGACTTTGATAATCTTGCTAAAACCCAACAATGGCGTCAAGAGCCGTTTATACGATTACATGCTTCAAAAATGGTTCTAAGGTGCTCGGGTTTGCTGTTATTCTTTACCATTTTGGCCGAGAACTTTAGGCATTTTGGTTGCCCCTTGGTTTTTCCAAATTATACCATACATGCGTGTGGTAAAATCTGGAAAAACTGGTCATTTGGATGATATTTTGTTTTGGACAAAACTGGGTTGTTTCAGCTACAGCCGAAAACTCTTGGATGGAAACCAAGACTTTCGGCCTGGCCGAAAACACCTAGAAAACACGTTTTCGGTTGGCGGAAAACAGGTTCTCGGTCTTGGCCGAGAACTCGTGTTCTCGGTTGACCAAAAACCCCTTCTCGGTGTTGACCGAGAACTCATGGTTGGGAACCATGAGATTTCGGTTGGCCGAAAACACGTTCTCGGTGTTGACCGAGAACAATAGGTTCCCGGTGAACCAAAGCTTTCGGGCCGAAAACTCTGAAGCTTTGGTCTTGGCCGAGAACTATTTGTTTTCTGTTTTAGGCCGGGAACTAAGGGTTAACAAAGGGAACCATTCTGGTCAAAGGTTGACCTGTTTGGTCAAGGATTGACCTGCTTGTGTGGATGTTCATAACCTAGCCATGAACTTGTGTATGTTGTGTTGTGATTTATGCATTTGGTTGTAATATTCTTTATTCGGGTTTGTAATCTATTTATTCTTTCAATTCGTTTGTAATAATAAGTAGAGTAGTTATATCTCTTTCACTAGAAAAAAAATGTATTAGGATATATTTTGTAAAAGAAGATGCAACTACAACACCACTTTGGTTGGAGCCCAAATGGAAGCCCAAATAAAGAAGAAGGATCACAACATGAAGTGCACTTGAAGCATATAGATGCGGAGTCAAGTGGGAGTTCATCGTCCCATACCTTGTGCCAAACTCGTCCTTAGGAGAGACCTTATTACCCACTTGTTTCGGTCAACAAGTGTTGTCAATTTTAGGTGGCTATGGTTATGCACATGTGTTTATGTTTTATGCTTATGTGGTTGATTTATATTTATTGTTTTATTATGTTTGGATGTTAACAATTAAAATCGACAACTAGCATAAAATTGATTCCTTTGAAATTATTAAGTGGTAAAAATGGTTTTATTAACTAGTAATGATTTCATAATAAAATGGGTTTTATTAAAAGGAATTTGAAAATTGGTTTTCAAAGGGTACCATACATTTGAATGCATGCAAATGAAAGGTACATTAAACAGTTTTCCAATCTAGAATTTTGAAAACTTAAATCCCTTTTAGAACAAGTTAAACACCATCCTTTTATACGACACTTGAGTCACTTGGAGACTTGATCTGGGATAAAGGTCACCTAACCACATTTAAGAAAACTTGTGATCTTGAGGTGGTTTTACAATACTTGTGGGATAAAGGTCACCTACCCACTTGTATGTGTAAACTTACACGTATGTGTAAGTAGGACGACTTGATTGTGTAAGTAGGACGACTTGATTTGGAAACCATGTGAATAGGGTCACCGAAACATGGCGAACAAAGGTGTTGATGGGATTAAACATGCCAACTAAACATATGATGTGTAACCGATCCCATAAAACTAGAAGTTGCAAAGGGTTGCAATTTTCAAACGTTGACTTCCTTGTTAATTTGAATAGTAGGATAAAGGTCACCTAACTACTATTTGAATGAAACGTTGGGTTATAGATTTTAATCATTAATTGTCTTTGAGACATTAAAGGGTATTAACGATTAAAATATTATTGATATCGAAAATAATAAATTGAACTTTGTTAAATTCTTTTATAGATGGCCGCAAACAATCCTCAGAACGTTATTATCCCACCTATGCATAACTTATCACTGGGATCCATTTTGGATAAGGATAGCCTAACTATAGTAATTTCATGGACTGGTGTCGAAACTTGAGAATTGTTTTCAACCAAGAGAAGAAATACTATATTTTAAAAGATAACCCAACTTAAGAAAATGTTCCTTACTTAAGCTAGGGTGGAGCGCTTCAAAACGGTTCGAGTGCTTCATGCATGTCATATGGAAGAACCCAAATCTGTCTCATCTTATGTGCTTAAGATGAAAAGCCACATTGATCGGCTTGAATGGCTAACTGTCCCGTCTTAAAAGAGTTAGCCACGGATTTGATCCTAAATGGCTTAACCAAAAGGTTTGAGACATTCGTTATGAACATCAACATGAACGGATGGGACAAAATCATTGGTGAGCTTCACGCAATGCTTAAGACAGCCGAAGCCATAATGGGTAAAAAGGTTTTACCCATTCTTGCGATCAATGAGGGTTGCTTGAAGAAGAGGCATCACCCCAAACCAAAGGCAAAGATTGCCATTGGTAAAAGGCAAGTCAAGAAGGGGTTCAAGGGAAAGGCAAAGGCGGAACCCAAACCCAATAAGCTAAAGGTTAGCGCTGAAGATCCGTGCTTTGGTTGTGGGGAGATAGGTCACTGGATGAGAAATTGTCCGACCTATCTCGAAGAGTTGAAAGCTAAGAGGGATGCGGGGAAAACCTCAGGTACAACTTTCATGATTCATATTGATCTTAATATTGTTTCTTCTAACACATGGGTATTGGATACCGGATGTGGAACTCATATATGCAATTCATTGCAGGAGTTCACAAAAAGAAATGATGTGAAGAAAGGAGATATATGTCTCTTCATGGGAAATGGAGCAAAGGTTGACGTCCAAGCTCGAGGAGATTATGTTTTAAAGCTTCCAAATGGTTTTGAAGTTATTTTGAAAAACCTTTTGTATTCTCCTAGTTTGACTAGGAATATTATCTTCAATTCTGTATTAAGACAATTTAGATATGATTTTAAGTTTGTTGACAATGGTATTTATGTTTTCATGAATAATGCCTTTTATTTTAAAGCAATGCCGTGTGATGGCATTTATGAATTAGTTCATGATAATACATCCATTGATAACTCGTTGTACCAAGCTAACACCAAAAGACTCAAATTGGATTTGAGTGAGACTTTTCTTTGGCATTGTCGCCTTGGTCACATAAACAAGGATCGCATTCATACACTTCAAAAGAATGGTCTTTTGGAATCAAATGATGATTCATTTGATAAGTGTGAATCTTGTTTATTGGGAAAGATGACCAAGGAGCCCTTTATTGAAACTAATGAAAGGGCGAAAGACTTATTAGGTATCATACATTCGGATGTATGTGGTCCTTTTATGACAATGACATTAAATTGTGAAAGATACTTCATAACCTTTACCGACGATTTTAGTCGCTATGGGTATGTGTATTTGTCAAGACACAAAGATGAAGTCTTTGAAATGTTCAAAGTCTTCCAAAATGAAGTACAAAATCAACTCAACAAAACAATCAAAGTACTACGATCCGATAGAGGAGGTGAATACCTCAATGATGCATTTCTAGAACATCTTAGGAGTTGTGGATTGTCTCACAACTTACTCCACCTGGAACGCCGCAACATAATGGTGTGTCCTAAAGGAGAAATCGAACTCTATTGGATATGGTTCGATCCATGATGGCTAGAAGCACATTACCTCTATCATTTTGGGGTTTCGCATTGATCTCCGCAGCCCGTATTTTAAATATGGCACAAACCAAGAAAGTGGAAAGAACACCTTTTGAAATATGCATGGAAGGGTTCCATCGTTATCATATTTTAAAGGTATGGGGTTGTGAGGCTTATGTCAAGAACAACACCCAAAACAAGCTTGAAAGCCGATCCATTAAGTGTACTTTGTAGGATATCCCAAAGATTCGATGGGATATTATTTCTACAATCCAAACGAACATAAAGTGTTTATTGCTCGTAAGGCTGAGTTATTGGAAAGAAAGCTCCTTATGGAAGGAATTGATAGAACTATGGAACTCGAGGAGGATCAAGAACCACAAGCCGATACACGTTTTGTTGACACTAGCAATGAACAAGAGGTTGTTGAAAATGATCAAGTGGTTAATCAAGACACACAAAACATTCGCAAATCTGGTAGAATTAGCACCCCACCTGAAAGATACGGATTTTTTCATGGATGGATGCTATGTGGTAGATTCGGATGAACCGACCACATACCGAGATGCAATGTCACAATCTGATTGTGATAAATTGCTGGAAGCCATGAACGTTGAGATGCAATCTATGCATGATAACCAAGTATGGGACTTAGTTGTACCACCTCTAAATTCCAAACTGGTTGGAAGTAAGTGGGTTCTCAAGAAGAAAACTGACATGCATGGAAACTTGGATACTTATAAAGCTAGACTTGTAGCAAAGGGTTTCACTCAAACTTGAGGAGACCTACCAAGGATCTAGCCGCGTCGATACATCGATTATACACGAGATCTTAACGTTAAATTATTACTTTATTGATAGATAGGGATGAATACATAATAAGTTATGGAGAGGATAAATAATATACAAGGACCTCACATCTCTCATGTGTGTGATCACTCTACAAATGAGCATGGATATGCCTATTTATAGGCCACATGCTCTACTTCGTTAAGTTACGTCTAATTCGTTATATCTTCATAACGAATTAGACTCCATTCGTTATGATTCCATAACGAATGGTAATAATCTTAACGAACTAGCCTAGTCTATAACGAATGGACCTCATTCGCTATACAATCCATAGCGAATGGGCCATTTACATTAAATATACATTAAATACAAAGACTAGACAACCTATAGGTTATTCGATTGCTACGGACAAAAATTTCGTGCACTAACAAAACTCAAGGGGTTGATTATGATGAAACTTATCGCCGGTGGCATTGCTAAAGTCTATAAGGATATTGTTTGCCATAGCCGCATATTATGACTATGAGATATAGCAAATGGATGTCAAAACCGCTTTTATAAATGGCCATCTTGAGGAAGATGTCTATATGGTTCAGCCTGAAGGTTTTGTCGATCCACAACATCCTAATAAAGTATGGATTGAAACAAGCATCTAGAAGTTGGAATCACCATTTCGATGATGAGGTTAAGAAATTTGGGTTCATCAAAAACGGTGATGAAGCTTGTGTGTATAAGAAAGCTAGTGGGAGCATCATTACTTTTCTGGTATTATATGCCGATGAGATACTACTGTTTGGAAATGACATTCCAACCTTGGAAGGTGTAAAAGCATGGCTTGGAAGTTGTTTTTCCATCAAGGATCTTGGTGAAGCCGCCTATATTCTCGGAATAAGGATCTATAGGATAGATCAAGGCGGTTGATAGGTTTGAATCAAAGTGCACACATTGACAAAATCTTGAAAATGTTCAAGATGGATAACTCAAAGAAAGGTTTGGTACCTATTCCAAGAGGAACTATATTGAGTGCATCTCAATGTCCAAGCTCAAAGGATGAGCAAGATAAAATGAACGGAATCCCATATGCGTCTGCTATAGGATCCATCATATATGCCATGATTTGCACTAGACCGGAGTGTCATGCGCTTTGAGCATGACAAGTAGATACCAACAAAATCCGAGATCTAGCCATTGGATGTCTGTTAAGAGCATTTTGAAATATCTTAGGAGAACTAAGGATATGTTTATAATATATGGCTCTGGTGAGGAGGAACTCGTTGTCAAGGGTTACACGGATGCGAGTTTCCAACTGATCGAGATGATTCTCGATCACAATCAAGATATGTCTTCGTTCTAAATGGTGGTGTTGTCTCTTGAAAGAGCGCAAAACAAGACGTGGTAGCCTTGTCCACCACTGAATCATAATACATCGCCGCCTCCTTGGCAGCTCAAGAAGCTGCTTGATTAGAAAGTTCATTGCCGATCTAGGGGTGGTTCGTACCATTCAGGACCCTCTAGAAATCTTTGTGACGACGAGGGTGCGATTGCTCAAATCAAGGAACCCCGTGCATATTAAAAGGCTAGGCACATTGAGCGGAGATTCAACTACATTAGGGTTGAAGTTGAAAAAGGAAAGAGATGTATTCGCAAAGTTCACACTGATCAAAACATTACGGATCCACTCACGAAGCTCATTGAAAGGCCGAAGCATGAGGGTCATACTTGTGCCTTAGGACTTCGATATGCTAGTGATTGGATTTGATCAAAAATTTGTATTTGGATATCGGAACAATTTTATTTAACTCAATCATATGGTTTTGGTTATGGTCATGTTCTTGGGTTATGTTCCATTTTAGCATGTTTAAATCCGCGAATAATTTAATTATTTTAAACGTTCGTAGTCAATCATATATGTGGAAACAAATATGAAGGTAAGACTATTATGAACTTGGATTGGTAAATATTCATGGGTATTAATATAGCAAGGGTTGTTGGCAAGGTTCATAGATATTTATGGGATAAATATTGGACTGACCCGCCCTCAATTTTACTGCATGGAATCCTTGTGATTTGTGATCATAAGTAAATTTGAGTAAAGGCGAACATCATAGTATCCTCCGACCTGAGATACATATTGGGTCTTGATATTCACCGACTATTATACTTTGACTTAGTTCTTCGCTGCCTTGAAACATGTCAGTACATAAGGCTAAGCTCAAGTGTAGTACAAGGCGATAGTGAGAGACATATGTAGTCAATAAGGGATTTGTCCCTCTTATTCGTTGAGAGGTAAATGTCAAAGGCCTGATGAGTTAAATCAACAGAGAATGATCACTCTGTCTCTCTCGGATTTAACATGATATTTGTGGCAAATGGATAAATGATAGTTTCACGTAAATCATTTTCAAGTATGGGACTTGAAGGGGATGTTGTTATTGAATGGCACTTCGTCATGCGTATTAGGATAGTAAACCGTTGTTAGGCGGTATTTGCTATTTGCATCAATCTTCTATGTACCTTTTGCAAGTAGGAGATTGTTGGAATCGATATGCCCAAGACACATATTAGAGTTGATGTGGCTAGTACGTAATGATCCAAGTCGGGTCATACCCAATAACAAGCTAGACAAACGCCACGATACTTACTATTAGATATGATCTAAGTAATAATTATCAACACTTATATATTTGGAAAATGGGTTTTCTAAATATTTGCATTTGTGTGTTAAGTAAATCATATGGATAATTTATATTTGAGAGAAATGTTATTTACTTGATAAATAACAAAATGTGTATAAAGAATAATAACAAAGTGGGTTTGAGTTTTGGAGGGAAAACCACCCAAGGTGCCGGCCCCATCTCTCTCTCTCTCTCTCTCTCTCTCTTCTTTGTATTTTTCCAATACATGCAACATCCTCTATTGGGGATGATAATTCTTTGGTGAATCTCTCCAAACTTTCTCTCACACACACAAATCCTCACTTCTTCCTCTTCACTTGAAGCCGAGAACAAGAAGAAGAAAAGAAAGAACAAAAGTTGTTCTTGCAAGTGTTAAAGACCCTAGCAACTTGGTGTTTGTTGATTAGCTTGAAGGGTAAACAAGCTTGAGGTCTTCTCTCTTGAAGATTCGTCATTCTCATTCATCCCCTTCGGTTTTCTGAACTTGAAGGTATGTATGTTAAACACCCTGTGGTTGTGTTTTGATAGCAAGGTAATCGTAT